>NC_041386.1:440980969-441051879 GCF_002162155.2 Triticum dicoccoides
GCCGCGCGCCGCCGAGCCGCCCGCGTCGCTCCGCGTCGCCTCCCGCCGCCCTGCCAAGCTCTGCCACTCCGGCGACTCCTCCTCCTCCTTCCCCGACCGACTCCCACGAGCTCCGGGTCAGCTCCAGTGGGATCCCGGCGATCCTTGATTTCCGTGCCCAGATCCGGATCCGGTGAACAGTGAAACCCTAGGTGGTGATTTTTTCCCTAAGTCCCGTAAATCTCAGTCCATATGCACATGTTCGCGGCTCCGTAACTTTGCATCCGTAGCTCCGATTCATGCATATAGCATATCAAAATGTTCACCTCAGAGAGTACATCATTTCATTCCATTGCATCATTTTCATTTGAGTTCATCTTAATGCCCGAAATGCTGTTAGAAGAGGTCTACTTGAGTTAATTGTCAGATCTGCTACCTCGTTTAGCACTTTTGTCATTTTTGCCATGATTATTGTGTGCATGATATGCCCGTGAGTTCTACATGTGTTTTGTTAAGGGTTTTGTTATTTTTCCAGAGCTACAACCCATGTATTTTTAGGATATGTGTGGTGACTTGTGCAAGCTTGCAAAGTGGTGCACCTGCTAAGTCTGTTTTCAGGGACTTAGTAATTTCACTAAGTCCTGGAGCTGTTTATCTCATGATGCCATATGTTCTTGTTGTTTCCTAGTGATCCGTGCCTCTTTTGAGGATGATCAGTAAGGGAGTTTTGTTAATCTTGTAGTGCTCTATACATCCATGTCTTTTTTTGTAATTATGGAGCACCCTAGCTTGAGTCAATCGAGCTCTACTTTTGCTACTTTGTGAATCTGGGCAGATTGTCAACTTGTTTGCAATTTTGCCAGTGATGTTGTAGTTGATCCGTGCATGCTATGCTATTGTTCTTGCCATGTCTAGCTTGCATTTTGTGCCTTCTTGATGGATATATGCTTGTCTTGCCATGACTTGCTCTTTAGTGAGTGCATCGAGCTCGTAAACATGCCTACTTGAGTTATATTTCAGCATGTGTCAGTTTTTCATTAAGTCTGAAGCTGATTATGTTTTTGCTATGTTCACATGCTTGCAATTGTATTTTCTGATCCCTTTTGGCTCAAGGTCACTAAGGGACTTTTGTTAAGATCTTTGAGTAGCTCCATGCCATGCTTTACTTTTCCATGTTCAGGTCCTGTAGCATGTAGTTTTGTTGCTCCGAATAGGGCTACCTGATCTGAAATTCCAGACAAGTGTTAATTTCACTAAGTCTGAGATCTGTTTGCCATTTGCATTTTTGCCATGCTTGTTTGAACCTGTTAATGAATGATTTGGCCGTAGCTCAGTGCTAGACTTTTGTTAAGCATCTTGTGTGCATCCCTGCCATGTATTTTGTTGTCATGTTTGGGTGCTGTAGCATGTTCATCTCATTGCATTTAGATGCCTACTTGCTGTAAATCGCAGACCGGTGTCATTTTTGAATCGCTCGCCATTTCCAAACCGTAACTCCGATTCCGGCGTTCTTTATATCGTTTTCAAGCGATTTCATCTCATCTTTCCAGTGGCACACTTGGATTTCCAAGTTGAGGCCAGGTTCATGCAATTCCTGTCATATCTTGCATTTGGCATCCCGCATCGCATCCCGCATAGCATATCATCATTTCATCATATTGCTTGTTCTTGCACGTGGTTGATTGTATCCTTGTTGCTTGTTTGTCTTGTTTGGGTAGAGCCGAGAGACGAGTTCGCTAACGAGGAGCCCATTGAGTTTGCTTTTGAGGATCCAGTCAACTCTGACAACTGTGCAGGCAAGATGATCATACCCTCGAAATCACTACTATCTTTGCTATGCTAGTTTTGCTCGCTCTTTTGCTATGCCAATGCTACGATGCCTACCACTTGCTTGCAAGCCTCCCAAATTGCCATGTCAAACCTCTAACCCACCTTGTCCTAGCAAACCGTTGATTGGCTATGTTACCGCTTCGCTCAGCCCCTCTTATAGCGTTCCTAGTTGCAGGTGAAGATTGGAGCCCGTTCCTTGTTGGAACATTTATTTACTTGTTGGGATATCATTATATTGCCATGTTATCTTAATGCATCTATATACTTGGTAAAGGGTGGAAGGCTCGCCCTCTCGCCTAGTGTTTTGTTCCACTCTTGCCGCCCTAGTTTCCGTCATATCGGTGTTATGTTCCCGGATTTTGCGTTCCTTACGCGGTTGGGTTATAATGGGAACCCCTTGATATTTCGCCTTGATTAAAGCTTTTCCAGCAATGCCCAACATTGGTTTTACCATTCGCCACCTAGCCTTTTCTTTCCCTTGGGTTCTGCAGACTCAAGGGTCATCTTATTTT
Source organism: Triticum dicoccoides (assembly GCF_002162155.2). Taxonomy (NCBI): domain Eukaryota; kingdom Viridiplantae; phylum Streptophyta; class Magnoliopsida; order Poales; family Poaceae; genus Triticum; species Triticum dicoccoides. The sequence continues at coordinate 440,983,291 of NC_041386.1, forward strand.
ACCCCCCCCCCCCGGGCCAGTGCTCCTCTGAGTGTTGGTCCAACCGAGCGATGTCCGGGGCTACCAGGGGCAACTCTGGGCTGGCCTACTCGACGTCTGGCTCATCTGAGTGTGCCCTGAGAACGAGATATGTGCAGCTCCTATCGGGATTTGTCGGCACATTCGGGCGGTGTTGCTGGTCTTGTTTTAACCTGTCGAGATGTCTTGAATTACCAAGATACCGAGTCTGATCGGAACGTCTTGGGAGGAGGTCTATTGCTTCGTTGACCGTGAGAGCTTGTCATGGGCTAAGTTGGGACTCCCCTGCAGGGATTTGAACTTTCGAAAGCCGTGCCCGCGGTTATGGGCAGATGGGAATTTGTTAATCTCCGGTTGTAGATAACTTGAACCTTAATTTAATTAAAATGAATCAACTGAGTGTGTTACCGTGATGGCCTCTTCTCGGCGGAGTCCGGGAAGTGGACACGGTGTTGGAGTAATGTTTGCGCAGGTTGCTCTCTAGTTTCTCGCTCGCGCTTTGCCTCCTCTTCTCTCCCTCTTTTGCGAATAAGTTAGCCACCATACTTGCTAGTCGCTTGCTGCAGCTCCACTTATATTTACCTTGCCATACCTATAAGCTTAAATAGTCTTGATCGCGAGGGTGCGAGATTGCTGAGTCCCTGTGGCTCACAGATTACTATTACACCAGATGCAGGGCCTGATGATTCCGCTCCAGGAGACGCGTATGAGCTCAAGTGGGAGTTCGACGAAGAATCTCAACGTTACTATGTTTCCTTTCCCGATGATCAGTAGTGGTGCCCAGTTGGGGGTGATTGGGACCGTGTCGCATGTTGGGTTCTCTTTTATTTTGGCGCCGTAGTCGGGCCATGAGTGTTTGGATGATGTAATTTTATTTATGCACTTGTTTGACGTGGCGAGTGCAAGCCAACTATGTTATCTCCCCTTTGTTATTTATATTACATGGGATGTTGTGAAGATTGCCTAACTTGCGACATATGCCTTCAATGCGATTATGTCTCTAAGTCGTGCCTCGACACGTGGGAGCTATAGTCGCATCGAGGGTGTTACAGGCAAGCCCCCATTCGAAATTCTCTATGGCAGAAAGTGCCGTACTCCTCTCAATTGGTCAGAGACTGGTGAACGCCAACTTCTTGGCAATGACTTAATCACAGAAGCTGAAGAAATGTGTAAAGTCGTCCGTGAAAATCTGTAAGTCACGCAATCGCGCCAGAAGAGTTACTATGATAGCAAGCACCGTGACCTAGCTTTCGAGATCGGAGACCATGCCTAGCTTCGTGTCTCTCCAATGAAAGGCACTTGTCGCTTCGGTACCAAAGGGAAGCTTGCCCCTAGATACGTGGGTCCTTTCAAGATCATTGGCAAAAGAGGTGATCTCGCCTATCAACTTGAGCTTTCATCCAACTTCACAAATGTGCACAATGTGTTTCACGTGTCACAACTTCACAAGTGCTTCAAGACTCCTGAGCGCACCATCAACTTCGAAGAGATTGATCTCCAAGAAGATTTGTCTTATCATGAGCATCCCGTTGCTATTCTTGAAGAAACTGAGCGCAAGACTCGCAACAAGTCTATCAAATTCCTGAAAGTGAAGTGGTCACACCATTCCGGCTGAGAAGCCACCTGGGAACGCGAGGACCACCTCCGTTCCAAATATCCGGAGTTCTTTCAGTCCTAGATCTCGGGACGAGATCCTCTTGTAGTGGTGGAGTGTTGTAACACCCCGGATGTAACTTGCCATATTTGTAACTCCGACTCTTGCCATTTTCGGCTTTAAGTTATGAGATTCCCTTCGTGGTTGGGTTTTTGTCTTTGTTTTGCATTTTGTTCATGCCATGCATTTCATATCATGTCATCATGTGCATCGCATTTGCATTCGTGTTCGTCTCATGCATCCGAGCATTTTTCCCGTTGTCCATTTTGCAATCTAACAATCCTACTTGCATCGCCACACCCCTCTTGTCTCCTTTCGTGAGCGGGTGTTAAACATTCTCAGAATGGACCGAGATTTGCCAAGTGGCTTTGGTACATCACCGGTAGACCGCCTATCAAATTTCATTCCATTTGGATCCCGTTTGATGCTCCAACGGTTAACCGGGTAACCGCAAAGGCCCCTTTTGTGTTGCAGCCCAACACCCCTCCAAAATGTCCCAATAACCCATCTAAACTAATTCCATGTCCTCCATCGTTAGATCACGATTGTGTGGGCGAAAACTACACCTCATTTGGACACTCCAAACTCCCCCTACCTACAAATATGTGATCCTCCCCCAAAATTCGGGTCCAAACCCTAGCTATCTCCCCTCCGCGCTGCCGGACATGTCCGAACCCACCGGACAGAGCCATCGCCGCCGCTCCGCGCCAATCCCACGCTGACATGTGGCAGCCATGTGCGCACTTCGCCGCCCCTCCCGCGCAGGCCCGCCGGGCCCAGGCGTGGCACGCCCGGCCCATCCGCCAGCACCGCCCGAGCGCTCCTTGCCCTCCACCGCTGTTTGCTCGCACCGCCGCCCTGCCTCCTCATCGGAGCTCCTCCACGCCGCCAACCCCGCGCCTGCGCCGCCAACCGTCGCCGCCACCTCGGATTTCGCGCATCTCCCACCGTCGCCGGCGACTCCTCCGGCCAGATCCAGGCAGGAGCCACCCGGATCCGCCGTTTCCTCACCGACCCCGACCACCATTGCCTCGCCGAAGTGCATGCGCCGCCACCTCGGTTCGCGGGCCGACGAACCCTAGATCCGTTTTTCGAGCGAGGTTGATTTTTTTGGCTAAGTCTTTTCCCTCTATAAATTTCATGCTCTGTTCATTGTGATATTCTCTTCATTTCTTTCCATTGTGGCATGCTTGTTTGAGTTCATATTGTTGCCCTAATCATTGATGCAAGAGTGCTATAAAATGTTTACTGTTGTTACTTATCAGATTATGAGGTTTTGTCATTTTTGTTGCATGATGTGTGCATCTTATGAGCATGAGCTCTACATGTGTTTTGATCTACAACATGCCATCTTTACAGTGGTGCTTGTCTTGCATTTTTGTGATCAATGTGGTGACTAGCACAAGCATGAAAAATAGCCTCCGCAATGTTGCTGTTTTCAGGGACATAGGATTTTGCTAAGTCCATTTCCTGCTGTTATTTTGATGCCAGGTAAACTTGATGCTACAGTGATATCCATGCTTGTTTTGAGATACTTCAGTAAGGATGTTTGGAACATATGGTTATGCTCTATGCATCTATGCCCCTGTTTGCAATTATGGAGTGCCCTAGCATGTCTTTGTCTTGCTCTACTATTGCTATAAAATGTTCCTGGCAGATTGTTTACATGTTTATCAATTTTTCCATTGTTGTTGCCAGTGATCCATGCATGCTATAAACTTGCTCTTGCCATTATTAGCTTCATGAACACGTCATATTGCTATTGTTATGCTTATATTGTCATGTAATGATTTGTGGTGAGTGGTTTGAGCTTGCAAAGTTGCCTTCATAATTCTGTTTATTGTCATGCTCTGTTTTCTGCCAAGTCTGAAACTGTTAATAAAACTTGCTATGTTTACATGGGTGCCATCATATGTTCTGTGCCTTTTTGGCTCATGTTCATTAAAGGACTTTTGTTCTATGAATTTAGTAGAATCATGACGTGCCTTGGTTTGTTATGATATGTTCCTATAGCATGTTGTTTACTTACTCTAAACATTGCTTCTTGATGTTTTTTATGCCATGATAGTATTTTCACAAAGTATGTGAAGCTGATATCTTTTGCACTTTTGCCATGCTTGTTTGGACCTGCTCATGTGTGTTTTAGCCGTAGCTCAATGTTCATGTTTTGTCAAGAATCCTGTGTACATCACTACCATGTGCTTTGTTGTTATGTTAGAGTGCAGTAGCTTAGTTTCTTGTTGCATTCTAAGTAGCATCGTGCTGTTAATTATAGTTTTGCGCCATCCTTGTTTTGCTTGCCATTTGCAAACCGTGCATCCATTTTCGGTGATCTTTATATCGATTTCAACCGAAATCATCTCATCTTTCTAGCGGCATACTTGGTTTGCCAAGTTGATGCCTTGATATTTCTTTTTCTTCCGGAGCACGCATATGCATTGCATATCATGTCTTGTATATCATGCCATGTATTGCATCATGTTGCTTGTGCATTGCACCATGATTGATTATTGGTCCTTTGCTTGTGTTCTTGCTTTGGGTAGAGCCGGGAGACGGGTACGTGACCGGGGAACCTGTTGAGTACGCTTTCGAGGATCAAGCTTTCGACAACTCTCAGAACTTTGCAGGCAAGATGGCCATACCCTCGATATCACTTCTATCTTTGCTTCTTAGTTGCTCGCTCTATTGCTATGTCACGCTACCTACCACTTGCTATATCATGCCTCCCACATAGCGATGTCAAGCCTTTAACCCACCTTTCCTAGCAAACCGTTGTTTGGCTATGTTACCGCTTTTGCTCAGCCCATCTTATAGTGTTGCTAGTTGCAGATGAAGATGAAGTTTGTTCCTTGTTGGAACATGGATATTGTTGGGATATCATTATTATCTTTTATTTACTTTAATGCATCTATATACTTGGTAAATGGTGGAAGGCTCGGCCTTATGCCTGGTGTTTTGTTCCACTCTTGCCTCCCTAGTTTCCGTCATACCAGTGTTATGTTCCTTGATTTTGCGTTCCTTACGCGGTTGGGTGTTATGGGAACCCCTTGACAGTTCGCTTTGAATAAAACTCCTCTAGCAAGGCCCAACCTTGGTTTTACCATTTGCCACCTAAGCCTTTTCCCTTGGGTTTCGTGGCCTCAAGGGTCATCTTTATTTTAAACCCCCGGGCCAGTGCTCCTCTGAGTGTTGGTCCAACTTGTCAGCCGCCGGTGGCCACCAGGGGCAACTCTGGGTTGGTCTACCAGAAGTTTGGACAATCCGGTGTGCCCTGAGAACGAGATATGTGCAGCTCCTAGCGGGATTTGTCGGCACATTCGGGCGGCTTTGTTGGTCTTGTTTTACCATTGTCGAAACGTCTTGTAACCGGTACTCCGAGACTGACCGGGTCTTCCCGGGAGAAGGAATATCCTTGGTTGACCGTGAGAGCTTGTGAAGGAATATCCTGCAGGTTTGAACTTTCAAAAGTCGTGCCCGCGGTTATGGGCAGATGGGAATTTGTTAATATCCGGTAGTTGAGAACTTGACACTTAACCTAATTAAAATGAATCAACCGCGTGTGTAGCCATGATGGTCTCTTTTCGGCGGAGTCTGGGAAGAGAACACGGTCTTGTGTTATGCTTGAACGTAAGTAGTTTCAGGATCACTTATAGTTTCTCGACCGTGCGTTGCTTCTCTTCTCGCTCTCTTTTGCGTATGTTAGCCACCATATAAGCTAGTGTTTGCTGCAGCTCCACCTCACTACACTTTTCCTACCCTTAAGATTAAATAGTCTTGATCTCGCGGATGTGAGATTGCTGAGTCCTTGTGACTCACGGATACTTCCAAACAGATGCAGGTGTCGATGATGCCAGTGCAAGCGATGCTACCGAACTCAAGTGGGAATTCGACGCAGACTTGGGTCACTATTATGTTTCCTTTCCTGACGATCAGTAGTGGAGCCCAGTTGGGACGATCGGGGATCTAGCATTTGGGGTTGTCTTTCTTTATTTTGGTGCCGTAGTCGGACCTTTGATTGTATTTTGGATGATGTATGGATTATTTATGTATTGTGTTAAGTGGTGATTGTAAGCCGACTCTTTATCCCTTTCTTATTCAGTACATGGGATGTGTAAAGATTACCCCTCTTGCGACAGACCTACCATGCGGCTATGCCTCTAAGTCGTGCCCCGACACGTGAGATATATAGTCGCATTGTGAGTGTTACAATAAGGTAGAGAAAAGACGACTTTGGGGAGAGGCGACAACTTCCAGTAGTCACGCCGGATAGAAGAAATATATTTTTCTATAGTGAATCTAGTCAAACTAAAATATTGTTTTAACCCGAATCAGATGATTTTTGGAGGTTCTATGGCTCTATATTTATAGGTGGAAAAGAAACTTAGAGGTCAAAGGCTAGGCAATGTGGGACTAAATGTAGACGAGAAGATAAAAGAGGGGAAAGAGCGCATGGCCTAAAGCCTTCGGCCGGCCAACGCGTACACTGCGGTTGCAGTTTTTTTATTCGGACAACTAAGAAAAAAATATTTGTGAAAAAATCTGGGGAAAGAATATGGCAGATTGGGCCTTGCCCATATAGGAGAAAATAAAATGATAGGGCGCCCTACTAGTACTATACTCCGCATGTGGGCGATATTTAGTTATCGGCCGCACGCAAAGTTTTTTTAAATAAAAGCAGAAAAAGAGAACTGAATAACAAAAATAAAAATGTACATAGGAGTATTATATATCAAAATTTTCATAAAACGATTTCCCAAATGATGAACATATTTTCACCAGGAAATAAATTCCACAAAAAAATAAATAAAGCAAATGGTGCTATTGGTTCAAATAAAAACCAAATAAAATGTTTTAAAATACCAAAGTAACTTCAAATTTATTTTGATCCATTTTTCTATTGTAGGGAATCATTTTACCCTATTTTCCATGTATTTTATTTCTGGAGAAAAATAATTTGAATAAAAACCAAATAAGTCCAAATTGATAGTGGGTTTCAAAATAACTTCAAAGGGACTTTCAATTTGATTCTTTGAAACTTCCAACTCTCTTTCTTAGCATTTGAAGAAGTCATTTTATCTTCTCTCATGAAACTCATTGAGTTGCATAAAGTTTCTGAATTTGAAATATTTTCAAATGGAATTCAAATCTTTTCAAACCCTTTTCATTTATTTAAATGGAAGAAGTCATATCATCTTCACTCCAGGGTTTTGTGATAAAATGAATATGAATTCATGGAGATCACAAATGCAAGGTGGAAGTTTAGGAAAGTTTTCATTCCCTCTCATTCAACTTTCAAAAGGTTTCAAATTTCACTCAGTTTCACGCAACATATCACACAAGCAATCGTTATTACCTAATTAATATAACATTCCAAAATTTAGAATTTTGGGATGTTACAAACCTACCACCCTTAAAATGAATCTCGCCCTTGAGATTCGGAGAGGCTAGCAAGAATTAGGTTATGTTCGAGGGTCTCCTCAAAATCCATCGATTGTCACGAAGGTTTGGGGTGCTACCACCCTTAGAAACATGGTTACGGTTCCAAAAAAATTCATATACTCCATCCTTAGTGTTGACAGGGTCAGTCTTCTGAGATTCTCGGGGAAATTCCTACTCTAGGTTCTTCCGGTAGTGGCACAACCTTTTCCTCAATCCTTGTGTCCTTTCGTCTTGGTAAGGTTCTTCCGAGACTGGGTCTTCTTAGGTGACAAGTCTGACGCCAATACCAAACAATTATCGATATCTCATGGTGGTCAACAATTTATGGTTTCTCCTACAGGAAATGGGTTTGGGTTGAACCTGATCGTATGACCTACGGTTGACAACAACTGCCTTGTACAAGGTGAAAAAACTGTCATACCATTCTATGGTTCAATTAGGCTTAATATCGCCGTCTCTCTCTACTATGGGTAAGTCACTCAGATTTACCATCCCATATAGCAAGGCGAATAATAGGAGTAAGTCGGTATGGTGAGCAATCCACCCCGCACCCAAATCATTACCTTGTGTATGGCTTAGCGAATCTCGCATTCTAACACTCGCTCATCCTCACAAGTATTGCAGAATTTCTCTTGTCCACGAACTGTGTTCGGAAAAATCCATTGATTCTGCAAGCCAAACAAACATCTATCGTTCCTTCACAACTCTCAGGTTTTGCGTTACTCCTATAAGATCGTCTGTTGATAAAGGCATATCCTATTCCAGAGTTTTTCCTTTAGCAAGAGTGTGCTTGCTTCTTGGCAAGTCCTGGAGCCTGTGGGTTATGGGCCCACCTCATCATAGTTATAGCTTTAACTCATCCTGGGTCTACAATTGCTCCATATTACCAACATTATACCTCCTTTATATCAAATAATACTTCATCCCTTCATATTCTTGGAGTATCCCACATATCGAGATAAAACTCATACTTATTTTGTCCGAAGTCCACTCTGCGGAATATCATTACCTTTTCCAGGGGTCAAGTGTCCTCACAGGGTACTACCACCTTTGAAATGTACAAATTCATCCATAGACCATATTTCTCATGTCCTCGAAAATGGTCAAATTCTTTCTTCATAGAGTAACAACTCATGAAATTCAACGTTTGAAATCATGACACATGAACTTTATTGATTTCATGAACTTATTACAATCTCTTGCATATCCATTACATGCCTCAACTCAACACCTCAATATAAAATAAATGTTCCCACTACTACTACTATATTTCTTTTTCAGCTCAAGTATTCAGCACAAGTCTCCTTTTGATTGCGACAATCTCTGGCAAGGTGCCCTGCTTCATTACAATGAAAACACATTACTCCTGACCATTCACAATGTTTCCTTGTGATTAAATAGCCTCCTTGGGTCCTCGGCTTCCTTTTTTGGGCAACTGCTGAAGTAGTGCCCTGAATCTCTACACCTGAAACATGTGATATGACTCAGGTCCTTTGTAGAAATTGGGTTGTTCCTGGAATCCAATCTATTTCTCTTCCTAGTTTTTTCCATGCCAACCAGGGCTTCTATTTCCTGTGGGTCATACTCTACTTCCACTGTCGGAAATGCTACTAGATCCCCTTTCAGACAATTCTAGGAGATGTGTTCTTCTTCTCCACATGAATAGCAAGACTTGGTGCAAGGTTTAATTGGGTCTTCTTCCGGTGTGTCCTCCACCTCTTCCTTTATCACCGGTTCTTCTAAAATTTGCATGAGGGCTCCTTTCATTGCTTCTTTCTTCTACTAGATGGTTCTTTGAACCACGGGGTAAATGTGACACTGAGTAGGGTAGTGGGTAGTCCCTTCACACAAGAAACAAGTAATCTGTCTAGTTGGGCATTGTTCAGCTAGGTGACTTTCTTCACAATGAGGGCATTCATCCTTGTGTTCTTTATGGTTGTGTCCTAATTCTCCACAGAGCTTGCATGCACAAGGTTTCTTCATATCATTTCCATAAGGCTTCAATTTCGGGGACACAAGACAAGACCTTTGTAGAGTCAACTTAAATTCTTTCCAAGTGGTTACTCCTTGACATCCATTAATTGTTTGGTACATCCTCCACCAAGTAGCAGCACCTCTTTCAAAGCACCGAAGAGCATGTTGGGCCATACCCTTTCCGGCTATAGTGTTATTCTTCATGTGATCTTCCATGTTCTAAATCCATTGGTCCGTCTCCAATTGACTTATCGGTCCCGAAAATGTGAGTTCATCTCCATTCATCCTCTATTGGTTCCAAGGGTTTTGGGGTGAGATAAGAAAGATAGAGAGGGATACACACAATACAAACAATAGCTTTGAAGAGATAGATTTTATTTTTGTGGCTGTCAAAAAAAACAAATGACAGCTCACAATCGTCGCTTCTAACGTAAGTATATAACAGGGGTTTGGTCTTCTTCTGATCATGCTTGCTGATCTTCGCAAGTAAGTCTTCCAGGTCATTTCTGTTGACACGAAGTCTCTCGTGACGTCCTTTAATATTCTGGAGTTGCGTTCCGAACCTCTGGGTTTCAACCTCCTTGGCATGAACCATGGTCCAACTGTCCTTCAGTCCATGACGAATCTCTAGTATCTCGAGGTTTTGCCCCTCCAGCTAGGCTACTTTCAGCTTCTAGGTCATAAGTTCTTCACAAAATGCTTCCTTGTCAAATACAGCTTACTGAAGGTCCATCTTAAAATTCTTGATGTAATACTCCAGATCCAGGTGATACACCAGCTAAGGTTAAAACTTCATCTTTTGCTGATAGGTGTTGCATGAGCCCTTTTGTCATCCAATCCTTCCGAAGACATGCATGCTTAACTCAGCATGGTGACAATAGCATAAGCGGGCGGTAACATTGTGGATAGTCGTGTTTATGCCCATGTCATTGCCATGGGCTATCATTCCACAGTTGATATGTCCTGCCTTAGGGTTTTCTTGACAAAAACTTTGAGTTTTAATGCTCCATGCTCCAGTCTTTCTCCGAAACACCTTGATCTTAGGTATTGGCAGCTTCAATAGTCTGACAAGTTCCATAAGGCTAGCTTTCCTAGGTCATACCAATCTGGGAATTCTTCACAACCCTTCAAATTCTCCGAGCCTTCAGAGTCTTCAACCGTTGTAGTTTCAGTTATTCAGATGCACGGCAAAATCCTCTTTATTCCGATGTGGTCTTAGTTGTCCGATATCTTGTACTTCATGGAGTGGTCTCATCAGTCGAATCATTGTGTGGCCAAAAGGGGAAATGGGTAAGGTCTATTTGAGGTGAGAAAAAAAATCGGGAAAGTCTTTAGAAAAGATGAGAGTTAGAAAATCTTTTGAAAATAAAGTTTTAGAGAAAATCATCTCCTAAGCCCTGCTAGTTTCTAGGGGTCACGTCATATAGTCAACATGTGCTCTGATACCATCTTTTAGCGACCCGATCCCAAAGGATCGAAGTCTCTGTACCTAAGTGTCATCCCGGGATCGGTATGCTGACACACATAGTACTCGAGGATTTATAACAGAGGTAAATCACATGTATAAAGTAACATAAATACTATTACCTGAATCCATATAGCAGAAGTAACACCAAAGTTGTGGAGTTCCCAACAACACCAACGGCAAAGTTGAGTGTAGACATCATAACCCTAACGTACCACTTACTCGTCGTAAGAATCCTGCAACATGAGACATTGTAGCCATATAGGTTAGTACATTGAATGTACTAGCAAATTCACACCATAGGATAATGATGAATAATAACTATCTCTATATGCATATTTGGCTGGTGGAGGCTCTAAGTTTAATTTTTGCATAAAGCTAATTTTTTCCCAACAACAAAGGAATAAATTTTATTTAACTACCAATTTTATGCCATTATTGAGAAGGTTCCCCCAACTCAATCCCAAATTACCAAGTAATAATATTAATAACCAAATCAAAATTCATTAAATATAGTGATGAGATCAATCAATAATTCAAATACCAGATACTCAAAATGTCCATAACTGGGACACGGCAAATCATGATTTGTTTATACACTCTGCAGAGGTTTGCACACTTTTCCCCACAAGACTCGATCTCCTCCGCTAAATTTCTCGCACTACATGATGTTTGAAAAACGGATGATCGAGACACAGTCTTTCCAAAGCATTAACTCTTTACTCTGGGTAGACAGTTACACCTACTTTCCCCTACATCTGCTAGCCTACCACTGAAAGAGGTCACACAACATACTCAACAGTGCCCGAGCCCATAATGGATTGTGGATGCACACGAAAGTTTCTAGCAGGAAGAATCTTATGATCCCTTTGAGCCTGAGTGGCATTCCATAGGATGATCACACGGATACCCCGGGATCTCCTAGGACAACACTGGATTCCCTAGGTGCCCGCAACCAATCCACCTAGATGTGTATTAAAGTAGCCACCTTAAGTTTGCCTTAGTTATTATCTCTCACAACTTGCATGTTTCTCACAAACCAATCCCCGTCTACGAGCATGGCTAAGCAATATGAGCATAACGTATATTCTTGGGTTGATGAAAAAGGTAATAGGTTCCTACCTCATCAACTACATAGAAATACCCACATATTCCCAATCCTACTCATGCAATCTTTGGGGTGAAACTAATGCACGTAAAACTGGGTATAAAAGAGTATGATCAAAGTGTGAACTTGCCTTGTACTGTTGATGAAGATTCTTCGCACTCATAATTACTGATAGTTCTACTCGTCACAGTCCGATCAATCTATCGTAAGCAAGCAATTATAACCACACATAAGCAATCACTCAAAGATCCAAAAGAAAAGGCAAAGAAACATTGCAAAAACTCCAAAAGAACCAAATAAAATTATTTTGCAAGATCAGATCCTAATTTCGGTGAAAAGGTGTGGTGATGGCTCAAGATGTTAGGTTACGCCTAGGGATTTAATTTGAAAAAAAGGAATCAATTGAAAAAGCGCTACAATTTACAAGATATGATCAAGTGAAGCTTCAAGTTCAAATTTTGAATCGTTCAAATTTGAAAAGATCAAAAGTTGAAACTAATGATGCTACTAGATGTAGGAAGTCAATCTGAATATGTAGGAAAAACAATTACTAGATTGAAAATAATGGATCAGGTAGTTCAACATAGAATGTTGTGTAATAACTCTTTGGTGGAATAGTAGAGTAACTGAGTAAGATCAAAATTATATGCTGGAAAGATGACACTAATTGTGCAAACGGAAAAATTACTTCAATACAAATCTGATGCAGTTGGGTTCATCGGAAACGGAGCTACGGATAAAAAGATATGAACAAAAGAAGTTTGAATATGAATCTGAACAAATCTCAAAATTTGAAAGTTGCAAAAAGTTTATTTGATATATTCACTAGATAGGCAGAATCAAGACGAAAATGTAGGCGTTGGTTTTATCTAATTTGGATGAACGAGTAAAACGTTATGACTATTTGAAAAATCAGGGCTAAGCTATTTTATGGAAGAAAAATAGTTACGACTAAAAGAATTCTAGGTCCAACGTATAAATATAGAGACCTATTCATAATCTAATTATTCTACAATACATTAGTCTAAAAATAATAAGCTATGGAACTATAGAAAATACGAAGAAAGATACCTTTATAAGATAGAGAAAAAATGACTTCGAAGAGAGGAGACAACTTTCAGAAGTCCCACCGGAGAGAAAAAAATATATATTTCTTTAGTGAATCTAGTCAAATCAAAATATATTGATTTAACCCGAATGGGATGATTTTTGGAGGCTCTATGGGTCTATATTTATTTATGGACAAGAAACTTGGAGGTCAAAAGCTAGGTAATGTGGGACTAAACGTAAACGAGAAGAGAAAATAGAGGAAAGAGCGCATGGCCTAAAGCCTTCGGCCGGCCAACGCGTACACTATGGTTGCAGTTTTTTTATTCGGTCAACTGAGAAAAAAACATTTGTGAAAAAATCTAGGGAAAGAATATGGCAGGTTTGGCCTGGCCCATATAGGAGAAAATAAAATGATAGGGCACCCTTTTCGTACTATACTCCGCATGTGGGTGATATTTAGTTATCGGCCGCATTGAATTTTTTTTAAATAAAAACAGAAAAAGAAAACTGAATAACAAAAAAATGTACATAGGCATATTATATATCAAAATTTTCATAAAAAGATTTCCCAAATGATGAACATATTTTCAGTGGAATGTAAATTCCACAAAAAAATAAATAAAGCAAACAGTGCTACTGGTTCAAATAAAAACCAAATAAAAATGTTTTAAAATACCACAATAACTTCAAATTTATTTCTCTCCATTTTTGTATTGTAGGGAATCATTTTACCCTATTTTACATATATTTTATTTTTGGAGAAAAATAATTTGAATAAAAACCAATAACTCCAAATTGAAAGTGGGTTTCAAAATAACTTCAAAGGGACTTTCAATTTGATTCTTTGAAACTTCCAACTCTCTTTCTTAGCATTTGAAGAAGTCATTTTATCTTCTCTCGTGAAACTCATTGAGTTGCATAAATTCTCTGAATTTGAAATATTTTCAAATGGAATTCAAATCTTTTCAAACCCTTTTCATTTAATTAAATGGAAGAAGTCATATCATCTTCACTCCAGGGTTTTGTGATGAAATGAATATGAATTCATGGAGATCATAAATGCAAGGTGAAATTTTGGAGAAGTCATTTCATTCTCTCTCATTCAACTTTCAAAAAGTTTCAAATTTCACTCAGTTTCACACAACACATCACACAAGGAATCATTATTACCTAATTAATATAACATTCCAAAATTTAGAATTTTGGGATGTTACAGTTTTTTCTATGTATTCAGACATGTATTAAGGTTTCTGGTCAATACAATTCTAGCATGAATAATGAACATTTATCATGAACAAGGATATATAAAATGACAACTTTATTATTGCCTCTAGGGCATATTTCCTTTATCAGACCACCTACCGGGGCTGCCGCCTTGGCATCCATGCCATGAGACACCGCCAACTACCAGCTTCACAATGTTCAAACTGCGACAAGGAAAAGCCTGACTTCAATCACCATGCCCGGGTTAGCTCCGCCACCATAGGGGCGCTCACACCTGCAATCCCCTCCAATCCCAGTGGACCGGAGGAGACATGACCCAATGACTGCCGACGGCCATCGTCGAGCAAGCAGCTTAGACGACGCCATGCCTGCAGCCGGAGCACCGATCCAACTGATGACAGAATGCAGTCTCGACCACCATCACCATGGACCTCCACCTACGATACAATGTGAGGACGCCTCACCAATTGAACCGAAAGATCGCACCCTGACTTGACTGGAGGAAACCCAAAGCTGAGCAACTCGACTCCAAGGCAACATTGCACCAAAACTCGTGCGAAGAGCAACCAACCCCGGGCAGGAGGACCAAGTCAAACTCCTGCCACGATGGTAGGTTTGCCTCGACAGCCTATTGCCGACAACCACACCCGGAGAAGACAGATGATGCCCCCACAGGTGTCGCTCATGGCAGCCGACAACTTTGGTCGTCGGGCGGCCAATCCGGCGCCCCCACCCCCATCGGCTCCCCACACAGAGCTGTGTCCCCACTGTCCAAGCCATGGCCACCACCATCTGAGCCATGCCTTTCCTCCATGCCTGCAGGAAGAACCACAAGACCACCCTAGGCCATCAGCCATAGCACCGCATGCCGAGACCAGCCCCAAAGCCAGCCGGATCTGGCCAGATTCACCGCGCACGTACCACCAACCACCCGTCCCTACCGGGCACCACTACCGCAGGGGAGCGGAAGAGGCCACAAGCCTCGCAACATGCAGCCCACGCCCTCTGCACCGCCAGAGGCAAGATCGGGTTGGACCACTGCCCGCCTCCAGTGCAGCAGATGCGTGTTGGGGTACGAAGCATGAAAATCAAAAAAATCCTACGAAGACCCAAGATCTATCTAGGAGAAGCATATCAACAAGAGGGAGAGTGTTTCTATGTACCCTCATAAACCGTTAAGTCGAAGCGTATATCATGAAGTTGATGTAGTTGTACTCATCACGATCCAATCACGATCGAAATCGAAGAAGTACCGAATGGACGACATCTCCGTGTTTAACACATGTACGGCACGATGACGTCTCCTCCTCCTTGATCCAGCAAGCGAGGGAGGAGAATTAGATGTGATTTCCGGCAGCACGACAGCATGACGGTGATGATGGTGGAGTGATTTCGATAGGGCTATGGCGAGCACTACTGGAACAACAAAGACGGAGGAGTTATGAAGTAACGGGAGAGAGAGGGGGCCAAGGGCCTGTGTGTCCTCTTGGGGGTGCCCCCTCCCCTCTATATATAGGTGGAGGGGCGTGGTGGCCAGCCCTCCAAGCCCTAGGGGCGCACCAAGGGGGAGGAGTTGGACTCCTAGTCCAATTCCCTCTTTTTCCATACATAGGTGGACTTTCCACCTCTCCCAAGCTACATGGGCCTTGACGGACTTGTGCGCCTGGCCCAATAAGGCCAGGCCGCCTCCCCTCAGCCCATGCTGGCCTTTGGGACGTCGTTGAAGCCTTGGTGGACTAATGGACTCCTTCGGAAGTTTCCGGATCCTTCTAGAAGCTTCCCAGTACAATACCGAAAATACTAAAACTAATTCCAGAACCCTGAAAGCAACGTTCCATAAATAAATCTTTACCTCCGGACCATTCCAGAGCTCCTCATGACGTCTGGGATCTCATCCAATACTCCGAAAAACATTCAGTCACCAACATGCATATCCTAGTATTGCTCTAGCATCAACGAACGTTAAGCGTGCGGACTCTACGGGTTCAAGAATCATGTAAACATGACCGAGACACCTCTTCGGTCAATAACCAATGGTGGAACCTAGATGCCCATATTGGTTCCTACATAATCCACGAAGATCTTTTATCATTTGAACCATGATTTCAAGGATTCGGTTAATCCTGTATGCAATTCCCTTTGTCCAGCGATATGCCCGAGATTCGATCGTGGATATCTCCATACGTAGTTCAATGTCATTACAGACAAGTCTCTTTACTCGTTCGTAATACAAGGTCTCCTGACTAACTCATGAGCCACACTGCTTGCAAGCTTTTTACGATGTTGTATTAGTGAGAGGGCCTAGAGATATCTCTCTGTCACACGGAATGACAAATCCTAGTCTCGATCCATGCCAACCTGCTACTTCTTGAGCTTGCGTTGGTTTTTCCCTTGAAGAGGAAAGGGTGATGCAACACAATAGAGATAAGTATTTCCCTCAGTTAAGAACCAAGGTATAAATCCAGTAGGAGAAACACACAAGTCCCCAATAGATGCACCCGCACAAACAATCAAACACTTGCACCCAATGCGATAAAGGGGCTGTCAATCACTTCACGGCCACTTGCGAAGGTGAGATCTGATAGAGATAGATAGAACTAAACAAAAGATAAAATATTTTTGAGTTTTTGGTTTATAGATCTAAAAATAAAAGATTGTAAAATAGTAGATCAGAAACTAATATGATGGAAAATAGACCCGAGGGCAATAGGTTTCACTAGAGGCTTCTTTCATGAAGGCAAATAATATGGTGAGTGAACAAATTACCGTCGAGCAATTGATAGAAAAGCGCAAAGTTATGACATTATCTAAGGCAATGATTATGCATATAGGCATCATGTCTGTGTCATGTAGACCGACTCCTGCCTACATCTACTACTATTACTCCACACATCGACTGCTATCCAGCATGCATCTAGAGTATTAAGTGCATAAAGAACAGAGTAACGCCTTAAGTAACATGACATGATGTAGAGGAATAAACTCAAGCAATATGATGAAAACCAATATTTTATCCTCGATGGCAACAATTCAAGACGTGTCTCGCTACCCCCACTTTGTCACTAGGTGAAATCACGCAAGGTTGAACCCAAAGCTAAGCGCCTCTCCCATTGCAATAAAAACCAATCTAGTTGGCCAAACCAAACCGATAATTCGAAAAGAAATACAAAGATATCAAATCATGCATATAAGAATTCGGAGAAGATTCAAATAATATTCATAGATAAGTTGATCATAAATCCACAATTCATCGGATCTCGACAAACACGCCGCAAAAGAAGATTACATCAGATAGATATCCAAGAACATCGAGGAGAACATGGTGTCGAGAATCAAAGAGAGAGAATAAGTCATCTAGCTACTAGCTATGGACCTGTAGGTCTATGGTAAACTACTCACGCTTCATCGGAAGGGCAATATAGTTGATGTAGATGCCTTCCCTAATCAAATCCCCCTCCGGGAGGATGTCAGAAAAGGCCCCAAGATGGGATTTCACGAGAATAGAAGGTTGCGGTGGCGGAAAAGTATTTTCATGGATGCCTCGGATGGTCTGGAATATATGTGAATATATAGGAAGAAGAGCTAGGTCAGGGGAGTCCTGAGGGTCCCACAAGGTAGGGGGCGCCCCACCTAGGGAGCGCCCTCCTCCCTTGTTGTCGCCTCGTGGCTCTTCTAGCTTGGACTCCAAGTCGTATGTGTGTCTTCTTGTCCAAGAAAAATCATCGTGAAGTTTTATTCCTTTTGGACTCTGTTTAGTAATCCTTTTCTGCGAAGCTCAAAAACAAGGAAAAAACTGAAACTGGCGATGGGCTCTAGGTTAATAGGCTAGTCCCAAAATAATGTAAAAAGGCATATTAATGCATATAAAACATCCAAAACAGATAATATAATAGCATCGAACAATAAAAAATTATAGATACCTTGGAGACGTATCAAGCATCCCCAAGCTTAATTCCTGCTCGTCCTCGAGTAGGTTAATGATAAAAACAGAATTTTTGATGTGGAATGCTACCTAACATATTTATCCATGTCATTTTCTTTATTGTGGCATGAATGTTCAGATCCATAAGATTCAAAACAAAAGTTTAATATTGACATAAAAACAATAATAGTTCAAACATACTAATAAAGCAATCATGTCTTCTCAAAATAACATGGCCAAAGAAAGCTATCCCTACAAAATCATATAGTCTGGCTATGCTCCATCTTCATCACACAAAGTATTCAAATCATGCATAACCCTAATGACAAGCCAAGCAATTGTTTCATTATTTTGACATTCTCAAACCTTTTCAACTTTCGCGCAATACATGAGTGTGAGCCATGGAAATAGCACTATAGGTGGAATAGAATATGGTGGTTGTGCAGAAGACAAAAAGAAGGAGATAGTCTCACATCAACTAGGCGTATCAACGGGCTATGGAGATGTCCATCAATAGATATAAATGTGAGTGAGTAGGGATTTCCATGCAACGGATGCACTATAGCTATAAGTTTATGAAAGCTCAAAAAGAAACTAAGTGGGTGTGCATCCAACTTGCTTGCTCATGAAGACCTAGGGAAATTTGAGGAAGCCCATCATTGGAATATACAAGCCATGTTCTATAATGAAAAATTCCCACTAGTACATGAAAGTGACAACATAGGAGACTCTCTATCATGAATATCAAGGTGCTACTTTGAAGCGCAAGTGTGGAAAAAGGATAGTAACATTGCCCCTTCTCTCTTTTCTCTCATTCTTTGTTGGCTTCTTTGGCCTGTTTTATTTTTCCTCACATGGGGCAATGCTCTAATAATGAAGATCATCACACTTTTATTTACTTACAATTCAAGAATTAAGACTCGATACTTAGAACAAAATATGACTCTATATGAATGCCTCCGGCGGTGTACCGGGATGTGCAATGACTCAAGAGCGACATGTATAAAAAATATGAATGGTGGCCTTGCCACAAATACGTTGTCAACTACATGATCATGCAAAGCAATATGACAATGATGGAGCGTGTCATAATAAAATGGAACGGTGGAAGTTGCATGGCAATATATCTTGGAATGGCTATGGAAATGCCATAATTGGTAGGTATGGTGGCTGTTTTGAGGAAGGTAAATTGTGGGTGTATGGTACCGGAGAAAGTTGCGCGGTACTAGAGAGGCTAGCAATGGTGGAAGGGTGAGAGTGTGTATAATCCATGGACTCAACAATAGTCATAAAGAACTCACATACTTATTGCGGAAATCTATTAGTCTTCGAAACAAAGTAGTACACGCATGGTCCTAGGGGGATAGATTGGTAGGAAAAGACCATCGGTCGTCCCCGACCACCACTCATAAGCAAGGCAATCAATAAATAAATCATGCTCCAACTTTGTTACATAACGGTTCATTGTATGTGCATGCTACAGGAATTACAAACTTCAACACAAGTATTTCTCCAATCCACAATTACTCACTAGCATGACTCTAATATCACCATCTTTATATCTCAAAACAATCATAAGGAATCAAACTTCTCATAGTATTCAATGCACTTTATATGAAAGTTTTTATTATATACCTCTTGGATGCCCATCATATTAGGACTAAATTCATAACCAAAGCAAATTACCACGCTGTTTAAAGGGACTCTCAAAATAACATAAGTGAAACATGAGAGTTCAATAATTTCTAAAAAATAAAGCCACCGCCATTCTCTAAAAAGATATAGGTGAAGCAGTAGAGAAAAATTGACTAGCTCAAAAGATATAAGTGAAGCTCATAGTGTATTCTAATAAATCACTATTCATTTGTGCCCCTCTCAAAAGGTGTGTACAACACAGATGATTGTGGCAAATAAAAAGCAAAGACTCATATCATGCAAGACGCTCCAAGCAAAACACATATCATTTGGTGAATAAAAATATAGCCTCAAGTAAATTTACCAATAGACAAAGACGAAAGAGGGGATGCCTTCTAGGCCATCCCCAAGCTTAGGCTCTTGGTTGTCCTTGAGTATTACCTTGGGGTGCCTCGGTCATCCTCAAGCTTAGGCTCTTGCCACTCCTTATTCCATATTCCATCAAATCTTTACCCGAAACATGAAAACTTCACAACACAAAACTCAACAGAAACCTCATGAGATCCGTTAGTATAAGAAAATAAATCACCATGTTTGGTAATGTTGTGAACTCATTCTTTATTTATATTGGTGTAATATCTACTGTATTACAAATTATCCATGGTTCATACCCCCCGATACTACCCATAGATTCATCAAAATAAGCAAGCAACACATAGAAAACAAAATCTGTCAAAAACAGAACAGTCTGTAGTAATCTGTAACTCTCGAATACTTCTATAACTCCAAAAATTCTAAAAAATTAGGACAGCCTGGGAAATTTGTATATTAACCTTCTACAAAAAGAATCAGTATTCTATCGTGCTTCTCTTAAAAATGAGAATTGTTTTCCTGGGCGCAAAAGTTTCTGTTTTTCAGCAAGATCAAATCAACTATCACCGTAAGCCATCCCAAAGGTCTTACTTGGCACAAACACTAATTAAAACATAAAAACACATCTAACCATATTCTAGACGAATTATTTATTCAAAAACAGAAAGGAAATATATTGGCTTGTCTCCCAACAAGCACTTTTCTTTGAAGCCTTTTAGCTGGGCATTGATAATTTTAATGATGCTCACATGAAAGATAGCAATTGAAACACAAAGAGAGCATCATAAAAAATGTGGCAAACACGTTTAAGTCTAACATGCTTCCTATGCATAGGAATTTTATAAGCAAACAAATTATCAAGACAAGCAAAAACTAACATATGCAAGGAAGAAGGAAGAAAGAGTAGCAATCTCAACATAACAAGAGGTAATTTTGTAACATGAAAAATTTCTACAACTATATTTTCCTCTCTCATAATAATTACATGTGGGATCATATTCAAATACAATAATATAACTATCACATAAAATATTATCTTCATGATCCACATGCATGCAAAGTTAACACTCATCCAAAATAGTGGGATTATCATCAAATAAAGTCATGACCTCTCCAAGCCCACTTTCAATATTATCGAAACCATATTCATCCAAATTTTCAAGATCAAAAGAAGAATCACACGAATCATGATCATTGCAATAAGTAGCGGACATAGCAAAACTAGCATCCCCAAGATTGGGGTTTTGCATATTATTAGCACAATTGACATTAATAGAATTTATAATAACATCATTGCAATCATGCTTTTGATTCAAGGAACTATCAAGTATGGGTGCAATAGCAATATTCTCATGTTTAACATAAGGAACTTTAACAAATTCATCTCCATAAACATTATTAATATTGGCATCTGTTGGGGAACGTAGTAATTTCAAAAAAATTCCTACGCACACGAAGGATCATGGTGATGCATAGCAACAAGAGGGGAGAGTGTTGTCCACGTACCCTCGTAGATCGAAAGCGGAAGCGTTAGCACAACGTGGTTGATGTAGTCGTACTCTTCACGATCCGGCCGATAAAAGTACCGAACGTACGACACCTCCGAGTTCAGCACACGTTCAGCTTGATGATGTCACGCGAACTCCGATCCAGCAGAGCTTCACGGGAGAGTTCTGTCGGCACGACGGCAAGATGACGGTGATGATGTTGCTACCGACGCAGGGCTTCGCCTAAGCACCGCTACGATATGACCGAGGTGGAATATGGTGGAGGGGGGCACCGCACATGGCTGGGAGAGATAAACATATCAACTTGTGTGTATAGAGGTGCCCCCTGCCCCCGTATATAAAGGATGGAGGAGGGGAGGCCGGCCAGCCCCTAGGGCGCACCAGAAGTGTGGAGTCCTACTAGGACTCCCTAGTCCTAGTAGGACTCCTCCTCCCAGATGGAATAGGAAAAAGGGAAGGGAAAAGGAGAAGGAAGGAAGGGGGCGCCCCCTCCCTAGTCCAATTCGTACCAGACCATGGGGAGGGTGCGACCACCTTTTGAGGCCTTTCTCTCCTTTCCCGTATGGCCCACTATGGCCCAATACGAATTCCGGCCCGTAACTCTCCAGTACTCCAAAAAATACCCGAATCACTCGGAACCTTTTCGATGTCCGAATATAGTCGTCCAATATATCGATATTTATGTCTCGACCATGTCGAGACTCCTCGTCATGTCCCCGATCTTATCTGGGACTCTGAACTACCTTCGGTACATCAAATCACATAACTCATAATACAAATCGTCACCGAACGTTAAGCATGCGGACCATGCGGGTTCAAGAACTATGTAGACATGATCGAGACACATCTCCAGTCAATAACCAATAGCGGAACCTGGATGCTCATATTGGCTCCTAAATATTCTACGAAGATCTTTATCGGTCAAACCGCATAACAACATACGTTGTTCCCTTTGTCATCCGTATGTTACTTGCCCGAGATTCGATTGTCGGTATCTCAATACCTAGTTCAATCTCGTTAACGGCAAGTCTCTTTACTCGTTCTGTAATACATCATCCCGCAACTAACTTATTAGTTACAATGCTTGCAAGGCTTATAGTGATGTGTATTACCGGGTGGGCCCAGAGATACCTCTCCGACAATCGGAGTGACAAATCCTAATCTCAAAATACGCCAACTCAAAAAGTACCTTCGGAGACACCTGTAGAGCACCTTTATAATCACCCAGTTAGATTGTGACGTTTGGTAGCACACAAAGTGTTCCTCCGGTAAACGGGAGTTGCATAATCTCATAGTCATAGGAACATGTATAAGTTATGAAGAAAGCAATAGCAACATACTAATCGATCAAGTGCTAAGCTAACAGAATGGGTCAAGTCAATCACATCATTCTCTAATGATGTGATCCCTTTAATCAAATGACAACTCATGTCTATGGTTAGGAAACATAACCATCATTGATTCAACGAGCTAGTCAAGTAGAGGCATACTAGTGACATTCTGTTTGTCTATATATTCACACATGTATTATGTTTCCGGTTAATACAATTCTAGCATGAATAACAAACATTTATCATGATATAAGGAAATAAATAATAACTTTATTATTGCCTCTAGGGCATATTTCCTTCAGTCTCCCACTTGCACTAGAGTCAATAATCTAGTTCACATCTTTACGTGATTAGTTCACATCGCCATGTGACTAATACCCAAAGGGTTTACTAGAGTCAATAATCTAGTTCACATCGCTATGTGATTAATACCCAAAGAGTGATCATGTTTTGCTTGTGAGAGAGGTTTAGTCTACGGTCTGCAACATTCAGATCCGTATGTATTTTGCAAATTTCTATGTCTACAATGCTCTGCACTGAGCTACTCTTGCTAATTGCTCCCACTTTCAATATGTATCCAGATCGAGACTTAGAGTCATCTCGATCGATGTAAAAAGTTTGCATCGATGTAACTCTTTACGATGAACTCTTTTATCACCTCCATAACCGAGAAATATTTCCTTAGTCCTCTAAGGATAATTTTGACCGCTGTCCAGTGATCTACTCCTAGATCACTATTGTACTCCCTTGCCAGAAAAATGCTAAGGTCTACAATAGGACTGGTAAACAGCATAGCAAACTTTATAGAACCTATTACTGAGGCATAGGGAATGACTTTTCATTCTCTTTCTGTTTTCTGCCGTGGTCGGGTTTTGAGTGTTTACTCAACTTCACACCTTGCAATAAAGGCAAGAAATCCTTCTTTGACTGTTCCATTTTGAACTACTTCAAAAACTTGTCAAGGTATGTACTCATTGAAAAAACTTGTCAAGGTATGTACTCATTGAAAAAACTTATCAAGCGTCTTGATCTATCTCTATAGATCTTGATGCTCAATGTGTAAGCAACTTCATCGAGGTCTTTCTTTGAAAAAACTCTTTTCAAACACTCCTTTATGCTTTCTAAAAAAATCGACATTATTTCCGATCAATAATATGTCATTAACATATACTTATCAGAAATGATGTAGTACTCCCACTCACTTTCTTGTAAATACAAGCTTCACCGTAAGTCTGTATAAAACCATATGCTTTGATCAACTCATCAATGTGTATATTCCAACTCCGAGATGCTTGCACCAGTCCATAGATGGACCGCTGGAGCTTGCTCACTTTGTTAGCACTTTTAGGATCGACAAAACCTTCTGGTTGCATCATATACAACTCTTCTTTTAAGAAATCCATGAAGGAATATAGTTTTGACATCCATTTGCCAGATTTCATAAAATGCGGCAACTGCTAACATGATTCGGACAGACTTTTAAGCATCGATACGAGTGAGAAAATCTCATCGTAATCAACACCTTGAACTTGTCGAAAACATTTTGCGACAATTCAAGCTTTGTAGATAGTAACACTACTATCAGCATCTGTCTTCCTCTTGAAAATCCATTTATTCTCAATGACTCACCGATCATCGGGCAAGTCAATCAAAGTCCATACTTCGTTCTCATACATGGATCTCATCTCAGATTTCATTGCCTCAAACCATTTCACGGAATCTGGGCTCATCGTCGCTTCCTCATAGTTCGTAGGTTCGTCATGGTCAATTAACATGACTTCCAGAATAGGATTACCATACCACTCTGGTGCAGATCTCACTCTGGTTGACCTACGAGGCTCGGTTGTAACTTGATCTGAAGTTACAGGATCATCATCATTAGCTTCCTCACCAATTGGTGTAGGAGTCACAGAAACAGTTTTCTGTGATGAACTACTTTCCAATAAGGGAGCAGGTACAGTTACCTCATCAAGTTCTACTTTCCTCCCACTCACTTCTTTCGAGAGAAACTCCTTCTCTAGAAAGGATCTATTCTCAGCAACAAATATCTTGCCTTCGGAGAAGGTGTACCCAACAGTTACTTTTGGGTATCCTATGAAGACGCACTTCTCCGACTTGGGTTTGAGCTTATCAAGATGAAACTTTTTCACATAAGCATCGCAACCCGGAACTTTAAGAAACGACAGCTTAGGTTTGTTGCTAAACCACACTTCATACGGTGTCGTCTCAACGGATTTAGATGGTGCCCTTTTTAATGTGAATGCAGTTGTCTCTAATGTATAACCCCAAAACGATAGTGGTAAATCGGTAAGAGACATCATAGATTGCACTATATCAAATAACGTACGATTATGACGTTCGGACACACCATTACACAGTGGTGTTCCAGGTGGCATGAGTTTATGAAACTATTCCACATTGTTTTAATTGAAGGCCAAACTCGTAATCAAATATTCGCCTCTGCGATCAGTTTGTAGAAACTTTATTTTCTTGTTACGATGATTTTCCACTTCACTATGAAATTTTTTGAACTTTTCAAATGTTTCAGAGTTATGTTTCTTCAAGTAGATATACCTATATCTACTCAAATCATCTGTGAAGGTCAGAAAAATAACGATACCCGCCGCGAGCATCAACACTCATCGGACTGCATACATCAGTATGTATTATTTCCAACAAGTCTGTTGCTCGCTCCATTGTTCCGGAGAACGGAGTCTTAGTCATCTTACCCATGAGGCATGGTTCACAAGCATCAACTGATTCATAATCAAGTGATTCCAAAAGCCCACCAGCATGGATTTTCTTCATGCGCTTTACACCTATATGACCTAAATGGTAGTGCCACAAATAAGTTGCACTATCATTATCAACTTTGCATCTTTTGGCATCAATATTATGAATATGTGTATCACTACGATCGAGATCCAACAAACTATTTTCATTGGGTGTATGACCATCGAAGGTTTTATTCATGTAAACAGAACAACAATTATTCTCTGATTTTAAATGAATAACCATATTGCAATAAACATGATCAAATCATATTCATGCTTAATGCAAACGCCAAATAACATTTGTTTAGGTTTAATACTAATCCCGAAAGTATAGGGAGTGTGTGATGATGATCATATCAATCTTGGAACCTCTTCCAACACACATCGTCACTTCACCCTCAACTAGTCTCTATTTATTCTGTAACTCCTCTTTCGAGTTACTAATTTTTAGCAACCGAACAAGTATCAAATACCTAGGGGCTACTATAAATACTAGTAAGGTAAACATCAATAACCTGTATATCAAATATACCCTTGTTCACTTTGCCATCCTTCTTATCCACCAAATATTCAGGGCATTTCCACTTCTAGTGACCAGTCCCTTTGCAGTAGAAGCACTTAGTCTCAGGCTTAGGTCCAGACTTGGGCTTCTTCACTTAAGCAGCAACTTGCTTGCCGTTCTTCTTGAAGTTCCCTTTCTTTCCCTTTTCCCTTTTCTTGAAACTAGTGGTCTTGTTAATCATTAACACTTGATGCTCTTTCTTGATTTCTACCTTCATCGATTTCATCATCATGAAAAGCTCGGGAATCGTTTTCGTCATCCCTTGCATACTATAGTTCATCACGAAGTTCTACTAACTTGGTGATGGTGACTGGAGAATTATGTCAATCACTATTTTATCTAGAAGATTAACTCCCACTTGATTCAAGTGATTGTAGTACCTAGACAATCTGAGCACATGCTCACTGCTACCTATTCTCCTCCATCTTTTAGCTATAGAACTTGTTGGAGACTTCATATCTCTCAACTCGGGTGTTTTCTTGAAATATTAACTTCAACTCCTGGAACATGTCATATGATCCATGACGTTCAAAACATCTTTGAAGTCCCGATTCTAAGCTGTTAAGCATGGTGCACTAAACTATCAAGTACTCATCATATTGAGCTAGCCAAACGTTCATAACGTCTGCATCTGCTCCTGCAATAGGTCTGTCACCTA
Organism: Triticum dicoccoides; assembly: GCF_002162155.2. Lineage (NCBI taxonomy): Eukaryota > Viridiplantae > Streptophyta > Magnoliopsida > Poales > Poaceae > Triticum > Triticum dicoccoides. Next base: position 441,009,985 of record NC_041386.1, read on the forward strand.
GCGGTGCATCTAGGACATAATTCTTCTGTGGTGCAATGAGGATAATCCTCAGATCACGGATCCAATCCGCATCATTTCTACTAACATCTTTCAACTTAGTTTTCTCTAGGAACATATCAAAAATAAAACAGGGGAGCTAAACGCGAGCTATTGATCTACAACATAGATATGCTAATACTACCAGGACTAAGTTCATGATAAATTAAATTTCAACTAATCAAATTAATTAAGAACTCCCACTTAGATAGACATCCCTCTAATCATCTAAGTGATCACGTGATCCAAATCAACTAAACCATGTCCGATCATCACGTGAGATGGAGTAGTTTTCAATGGTGAACATCATTATGTTGATCATATCTACTATATGATTCACGCTCGACCTTTCGGTCTCCAGTGTTCCGAGGCCATATCTGCATATGCTAGGCTCGTCAAGTTTAACCCAAGTATTCTGCGTGTGCAAAACTGGCTTGCACCCGTTGTAGATGAACGTAGAGCTTATCACACCTGATCATCACATGGTGTCTCGGCACGACGAACTTTGGCAACGGTGCATACTCAGGGAGAACACTTTTATCTTGAAATTTAGTGAGAGATCATCTTATAATGATACCACCGAACTAAGCAAAAATAAGATGTATAAAATATAAACATCACACGCAATCCAAATATCTGACATGATATGGCCATCATCATCTTGTGCTTTTGATCTCCATCTCCAAAGTACTGTCATGATCTCCATTGTTACCGGCATGACACCATGATCTCCATGATCTTGATCTTTTATCAACGTGTCGTCACATGGTTGTCTCACCAGGTATTGCATTTGCAACTATTGCTATCGCATAGCGATAAAGTAAAGCAATTACATGGCACTTGCATCTTATGCAATAAAGAGACAACCATAAGGCTTCTGCTAGTTGCCGATAACTTCAAAAAAAAAACATGATCATCTCATACAACAACTTATATCTCATCACGTCTTGACCATATCACATCACAACAAGCCCTGCAAAAACAAGTTAGAAGTCCTCTACTTTGTTTGTTGCAAGTTTTACGTGGCTGCTATGGGCTGAGCAAGAACCGTTCTTACCTACGCATCAAAACCACAACGATATTTCGTCAAGTTAGTGTTGTTTTAACCTTCTCGAGGATCGGGCGTAGTCACACTCGGTTCAACTAAAGTTGGAGAAACTGACACCCGCTAGCCACCTGTGTGTAAAGCACGTCGGTAGAACCAGTCTCGTGTAAGCGTACGCGTAATGTCGGTCCGGGCCGCTTCATCCAACAATACCACCGAACCAAAGTATGACATGCTGGTAAGAAGTATGACTTGTATCGCCCACAACTCACTTGTGTTCTACTCATGCATATAACATCTACGCAATAACCTGGCTCGTATGCCACTGTTGGGGAACGTAGTAATTTCAAAAATTTCCTACGCACACGCATGATCATGGTGATTCGTAGCAACAAGAGGGGAGAGTGTTTTCCACGTACCCTCGTCGACCGAAAGCGGAAGCGTTAGCACAACGTGGTTGATGTAGTCGTACGTCCTCACGACCCGACCGATCCAAGTACCGAACGTACGACACCTCCGAGTTCAGCACACATTCAGCTCGATGACGTCCCGTGAACTACGATCCAGCAGAGCTTCACGGGAGAGTTCCGTCAGCATGACGGTGTGATGACGGTGATGATGTTGCTACCGAGACAGGGCTTCGCCTAAGCACTGCTACGATATGACTGAGGTGGAATATGGTGGAGGGGGCACCGCACACGGCTAGGAGAAATCAAAATATCAACTTGTGTGTCTAGATGTGCCCCCCTGCCCCCGTATATAAAGGATGGAGGAGGGGAGGTCGGCCAGCCCCTAGGGTGCACCAGAAGTGTGGAGTCCTACTAGGACTCCCTAGTCCTAGTAGGATTCGTCGTCCCACATGGAATAGGAAAAAGGGAAGGGAAAAGGAGAAGGAAGGAAGGGGGCGCCCCCTCCCTAGTCCAATTCGAACCAGGCCATGGGGAGGGGTGCGGCCACCTTTTGAGGGCTTTCTCTCCTTTCCCGTATGGCCCATTATGGGCCAATACGAATTCCCGTAACTCTCCGGTACTCCGGAACATACCCAAATCACTCCGAACATTTTTGATGTCCGAATATAGTCGTCCAATATATCGATGTTTATGTCTCGACCATTTCGAGACTCCTCGTCATGTCCCCGATCTCATCCGGGACTCCGAACTATCTTCAGTACATCAAATCACATAACTCATAATATAAATCGTCACCGCGTGCGGACCCTACGGGTTCGAGAACTATGTAGACATGACCAAGACACATCTCTGATCAATAACCAATAGCGGAACCTGGATGCTCATATTGGCTCCTACATATTCTACGAAGATCTTTATCGGTCAAACCGCATAACAACATATGTTGTTCCCTTTGTCATCGATATGTTACTTGCCCGAGATTCGATCGTCGGTATCTCAATACCTAGTTCAATCTCGTTACCGAAAAGTCTCTTTACTCCTTCTGTAATACATCATCCCGCAACTAACTCATTAGTTACAATGCTTGCAAGGCTTATAGTGATGTTTATTACCGAGTGGGCCCAGAGACACCTCTCGGACAATCGGAGTGACAAATCCTAATCTCGAAATACGCCAACTCAATAAGTACCTTCGGAGACACCTGTAGAGAACCTTTATAATCACCCAGTTATGTTGTGACGTTTGGTAGCACATAAAGTGTTCCTCTGGTAAACGGGAGTTGTATAATCTCATTGTCAGAGGAACATGTATAAGTCATGAAGAAAGCAATAGCAACATACTAAACGATCAAGTGCTAAGCTAACTGTGACGCCCAGATATTTAAGCTACTTTAGCCCTCCACTAATGTTTCCACATGACCACGATTACTGTTGCTAAACTCGCGTTAATTCAAACAGCGTTTGAATTCAAATTTAAATTCCATGTCAAGATATTATTTCTTCAAACTGTAAAACAAAAATGTTCGCGGTGTCGTATTTATTCAATATTAAAATGTGATGAGTTAACCAACCTCATTTGAATTATTAAAAATGCCCTCACCAAATTATATAGTGGTCCAATAGCATATTAAATGACTTATTAAATTTCTAAAAATGCCCGAACAATTCCTTTGGCTCAAAAACTTTTTATGCAACACCACAATGTTGTTCTTGAATTATGAGCCCGATTTCAAGTTTAACTAAGTTCTTTTACTATAGCATTTAAATAAAAAATGGAGAAATAAATAAAAGAAAAGAATCAAATAATAAAAAGATAAAACAATGCCTCCCCTCCATTGGGCCACCCGGCCCATCTACCTAGCGGGCTGGCCCACCTGCTCCCACTGCCCCCTCCGCTCTGTTCATGGGGGATCGTGGACAGAGCCGATGCGTGCCACGGCCGCGGCCATCGCCGTGGAGGCCATCCGCCGACTCCCCCCCGCCTATAAGGCCGGCGCCCCCTTCCCCGGCGAACCCTAATCGCCCACTAGCCCCCTCTCTCCCTCGTCGCCTCTCTCTCGCCCAGAGCCGCCCCGCACCCGATCGCTACTGTCGTCACCCTGTCATCACGGCCGGCGTGGCCGTCGGCCACCCCTCGCCGCCTCTCTGTGTCGAGAGGCTCCTGCCGCCTCGCCCTAGCTCTCCTTCGGCGCGGAGCGGAGCCGGGAGGCTCCTCCAACGACGCCCGCACCGGAAGCTCACCATATTCATCTTCTTCTACGTTCGGCCGTTGCAACGCCGTCGTCGATCCGCTCACCTTCGGTCCTCTCCGACTACAACGAGCACGCCAAGCACCCCGCTGTGAGGCCCTCACCCGATTCCCCCGTTTTTCACTTCGATCCATTCATTGGCGGCCATCCCCGTGCTCGTTCGTGGCTGCCATGGCCGGAGCCTGTGCTCCCATGACCCTTGCCGCACGCTGCCTGCATCCGGGCCACACCCTGCTCGCCCTCCCTGCGTGCGCTGCGCGCGCCTCCGCGGGTGCGCCCGCGCGCCCTGGCCTTCCGCCGCTCGCTGCCACTGCTCGCTGACTGCTGTTGATGCTGCTAGCTGCTGCCCTTGCCTCTGCTACTTGCTACTGCGGTTGTTTGCTGCTCTACTGAACCTACTATTACTACTAACTACTGTAGCTGCTACTATGGTTAGCTTTACAAATATTACATCAAGTAACCCCCTCGGCAGCTCCTAAACTCCGGTTAAACAACTACTAACAGGCCAAAAATAAATATAAGTAGAATGTACACTTGACAAACTTCATAATACTCCACTGGACCAAATTCATTTGATGCATGGTTTAAATCCTACAAAAATCACAAAATGCTATCTTTTCTTAACCCTGGCATTGTGTGTGCATGTGTGTTCTGTGTGTGGTGGCCGGCCGACTCTCTCCGTTAGCTAACTAGTATTCCTACTAGTTAGTCTAATCAGTGGTTAGGTATAGTGCAAATGGCAGGTGGACCCCCCACTAAATATCCACTTAAAAAGAAAATGCAAGATATGTGTCAATGACACCTGGGCCCCATTTACAGTTTTGACCACTCAACAGTCAACATTTGACTGTTGACTGCACTGTTGACCCCACTGCCAGCCTCTGGTGGCCCTGCTGTGTGCACTCTGCTGGGTGCACATAGCAATTTCCCCTTTTATTTCGAATTAATAATAATTTTGGAATATTGTTAAAACCTTGAAAAATCATAGAAAATAATCCGTAACTCCGATGGAAAAACTTTGTACCTGAAAGTTGCTCAGAACGACGAGACAAACTTGGATGCGCAGCCCGTTCGTCCGCCACGCATCCCTAGCATAGCGAACACGCAACTTTCCCCCTCCGGTTCATCTGTCCGAAAACGCGAAACGCCGGGAATACTTTCCCGGATGTTTTCCCCTTTCACCGGTACCACCTCATACCGCGTTAGGGAACGCCTAGCATCACACTTTGTCTTGTCATGCATCGTCATGCATCTGTTTGCTTAATATTTATTGTTTCTTCCCCCTCCTCTCTCGCTAGACATCGAGACCGACGCTGCTGCTACCCAGTACGACTACGGAGTTGACGACCCCTCTCTCTTGCTAGAGCAATCACGCAAGCCCCCCTTTGATCACCAGATATCGCCTACTCTTCTCTATACTGCTTGCATTGGAGTAGTGTAGCATGTTACTGCTTTCTGTTATTCCTATCCTGATGCATAGCATGTCCTTGCTACTACTGTTGTTACCATTACCTGCTATCCTACTTCTTAGTATAGGATGCTAGTGTTCCATCAGTGGCCCTACACTCTTGTCCGTCTGCCATGCTATACTACTAGGCCGTGATCACTTCGGGAGGTGATCACGGGCATATACTATATACTTTACACAGTTACATTACCTGTGGTACTGTTCGGAGTTGGGGGCTGAAGGGGCAGGTGGCTCCATCCCGGTAGAGGTGGGCCTGGGTTCCCGACGGCCCCCGACTGTTACTTTGAGGCGGAGCGACAGGGCAGGTTGAGACCACCTAGGAGAGAGGTGGGCCTGGCCCTGGTCGGCGTTCGCAGATACTTAACACGTGTAACGAGATCTTGGTATTTGATCTGAGTCTGACTACTGGCCTATACGCACTAACCATCTACGCGGGGACAATTATGGGCACTCGACGTCGTGGTATCAGCCGAAGCCTTTGTGACGTCAGCAACGGAGCGGCGCGCGCTGGATTGGACTGGAACGCCTACTAGGCTAGGTCTGCTTCCGGCCACCCACGCAACGTGCAGGTGTGCTAAGGGCCTTGGGCCCAGACCCCTGGGCGCTTAGGTTTAGACCGGCGTGCTGACCTCTCTGTTGGTCTAGGTGGGGCTGCGACGTGTTGATCTTCCGAGGCCGGGCATGACCCAGAAAAGTGTGTCCAGCCAAATGGGATCGAGCGTGTTGGGTTATGTGGTGCACCCCTGCAGGGAAGTTAATCTATTCGAATAGCCGTGATCTTCGGTAACAGGACGACTTGGAGTTGAACCTTGACCTTCTGACAACTAGAACCGGATACTTAATAAAACACACCCTTCCAAGTGCCAGATACAACCGGTGATCGCTCTCTCACAGGGCGACGAGGGGAGGATCATCGGTTAGGATTATGCTATACGATGCTACTTGGAGGTCTTCAGTCTACTCTCTTCTACATGCTGCAAGACGAGGCTCTCAGAAGCGTAGTCTTCGAAAGGACTAGCTATCCCCCCTTATCCCGGCTTTCTGCAGTTCAGTCCACATATAATAGCCTTATTCCAGTTGATACCAATGCATACATATGTAGTGTAGCTCCTTGCTTGCGAGTACTTTGGATGAGTACTCACGGTTGCTTTCTCCTTCCCTTCCCTCTATCCTTTCTACCTGGTTGTCGCAACCAGATGCTGGAGCCCAGGAGCCAGACGCCACCGTCGACGACGACTCCTACTACACCAGAGGTGCCTACTACTACGTGCTGCCCGCTGACGACGACCAGGAGTAGTTAGGAGGATCCCAGGCAGGAGGCCTGCGCCTCTTTCGATCTGTATCCCAGTTTGTGCTAGGCTTCTTAAGGCAAACTTGTTTAACTTATGTCTGTACTCAGATATTGTTGCTTCCGCTGACTCGTCTATGATCGAGCTCTTGTATTCGAGCCTTTGAGGCCCCTGGCTTGTAATATGATGCTTGTATGACATATTTTATTTGTAGAGTTGTGTTGTGATATCTTCTCGTGAGTCCCTGATCTTGATCGTACACGTTTGCGTGTATGATTAGTGTATGTTCAAATCGGGGGCGTCACAAGTTGGTATCAGAGCTGACTGCTTGTAGGAATCCCCCTTCCACACTCCTTGGCCGAAGTCGAGTCTAGATATTACAAAACTTTTACTAACATGGCTGTGCGCCTTATGGGCTCACGTCGCCATTGGGTGGTATTAGGATCTTTTGTTGCTCGACCTATACTCTGGGACTCTGCCCTCTCTTCTATTCGGGTTAAAATGAATTTACTAACTCTAACTCTAGGTTCTCGTAACCACTTCGTCCCGGAGAGCCCTTAGCACAGATGATCGCGTGCTGCACCGAAGGATTCCGAAGATACTCTCCGATGTTCACTCGAGACTTGGTGTCTGTTGCTTTTTCAATTCCCTACCACCGAAATATCCCTATGGATAAATACATACATCTGTCGTTCTTACTGTTGTTCCCAGTTGATCTTGTCACTACAAGATATCCTGAAATTCTCTCTATTGATCCGAGAATACTTTGTGCCTACTGCCTTACAGTTCCTTTCCACCTAAATACCCCTACGGATAATTTCTCGCCCTTATCGACTATCCACTCATCCCCAGTTGTTCGTGTGTTTCACAATGGTCTTCGAAATACTATTTGATCTTCCAAAATTCCTCGGTAGCTTATTGCTCTGCATACTTGTCTGCTTGCATTATGAATGATTTCCATATGTCTGGCAATATTCGTTAGTATCCTTAGACACCGTCATTTTGATCCTATTGATTCAACATGAGTGCGAATGCACGCAATCATTACTTGATCCTTTTCAATTATCTTTCTGGCTCAGACGTCATTTGTGAACATGAGCTTGTTCTCGACCAATTTGTTTGCCGTCAATTGTACCCTTAGGTCTATTGAACTTATCCACCCTTGATCAGAGTGTCTGCTTCTGATCATTCTTTTTGGAAATCATAATTCCTTTGATATCTAAGCATCAAATCATTCAGATGTTCTAAAATCTGATGCCCTTGCATCCTTTCTTCAACTGGTTGTGTGCCGATGCTCACATCAGCTCCGTTATGGACCGTCAGATCCTTTATTGGATTATTATTCGACAGTGTCCTCCTTATTCAATAACCTTGTGAGCCTTTCCTCGGATACATAATGCTTTTGGTAAATTGTATCCTCTGTTTTCTCAACCATGCTCTGTTTCCGAGCTAGTGTTATTTACGATTGAAGCTTGTGGTATATGTTTCCACGATACCCTGACGGGTTGAACCTATGCCTTTCGCAAACCGTATGAACCCGAAAGTTTTAGCGAGTCATACTCTTCTATTGTTTCTCCAGATAAAATTTCTACACTACAGCTTCATCAAAAGCGAGAAGTAAAATGAAAGGTTATGCATTGAATAAGTGGGAGTCGACCTTGAGCCTTTGCGTTCATGCCCATGGACCCGATGTGGAACTTATCATAGAAGCTTCTTGTAAATGATAATAATCCCCTTGTTATAAGTTCGTCATGTATCTATGTTTGGTCCTTTGCAATCATGGTTTCGACCATATTTTCTCCTTAATACCATTTCTCGGACAAGTTGAAGCACTTGTCTTCTGCAGATCATTGCACCTGTCCAACCTTTACTTTGATCTACCATCGAGTATTACACTACGATATCTCAAGATTATCATGGAACTTCATAACCTCTTATGAGTTCTTCATCAGGTGCTACCTTCTCACTGATTCCAATTTTTCATGGGCTCTGAGTTACTAAACACTCAAAGACACCGATAACTGACTCAAGTCCGCACCACGATTAAACAACTCTTGATAACCTTCATTACTTACGAGTTTGAACTCGATCACATCATTCCTAGCCTGGTTGGCTATATCCTTGTCGTGCCGATTTTAACTGTGCTACCTAGTCCTTCTTCCAGGAGCACAATTTTTGATGATGAGCTAAGCTTACGTCGATTTTCCTCATCATATCATTTTTCCTTGGACAACAATCTTGATTTTGAGTTTGTGTCATATATGTGGTTCCAGTAATCTTTCGCTGCATCAGTCATGTTGCTTGATGTAGTCGTTGTTTGATTGCTTCTTCGTGGAGCCTCTCGACAAAATTTTTCATGATCATTATCAATATCTTGACTCCTTCCAGGATATCAATCGAATTCATGATGAGAAATACCATCCTTGCCCTTGATGATTTGTCTTATCATCAACCACTTTATTGCCTTACCTCCAACACAAACATTATCGTGTTTTGTGTTATACCTTGAGTTCCTTGCTATCCAACGTTTGTTCTTCTTTACCTTGGAATATTACCATCTTTTATGTCAAGTATGTTGTGAGAATTTCACCACCTATTATGAATTATTGATGCAAGTGATGCTTCTCACCATCACCATTCTTTTCATGGCCCCCGTGTTCCAACGGAATACCGATAAATGGATTGTGATGTGAAAAATTCCAAACTTCTAGCAACCATATTGCTTGTAAGTTAATGAACGATAGATACATTCTTTGTTTATTGGATATCGAATCACCCTTCTATCATTGATCTTGCTACCTAAGCCCATAATTCGGGTGCACCATTCAACCAATGTTTAAATTGTGTATGTTTTCCTCGAGCATACATCATTATATCATTTGATCGGACAAATGTTATCTCCTTGTTCACATAATTGAGGGCACCCATCTTTTTGGAAATCTCAATGAATTGTCACCAAGTCCATCAACCACCTCCTCATCCTCTTCTCGGTTTTAATGATGGGCTCTTGTTTCGGAACTTGCTTCCATAGTCCATTTCCCGAGAATCTTACAATGTCATCTCGTCAATTTGTGTTGCACCTTTTCTTTTCAGGAATCCCGTGTCTGATGTTATTTTGATACCAATCAGATCTGAATCTCGGTCAGATATGATGGTTGGAACATATTTTCAAGAGTTATAACATTGATCCTCATATGACCGGTAAGGCGATGTCATGCACACCTGACCGGAGGACCAAGTGTTATAGTTTTATTTTTAACAAGGTTAACCATTTTTCCATGAGGAAATTGAATGCCTTGTTTAATAAGTTTATCCCGATGGATCCTTTGTGTATCCAAAGTCTGACCTTTGCTTGAAGACCATGTCAATGCTATCTCGAAGCATGTCTGTGGTACTCCGATTTTCAACAAGAACACTTGAAGCCCAATGCTAAATGTTTCTTGCTCAATTACCCCAAACACCATTGTATGGGTAATGTCATGATATTTCTCTCCCCTTTCCTAAAGGGTTTTCTACGTTATATCATATCATGGATATCATGCTCTGCTTGTCCTTGGGAAGGATATACCCCTGAAATATGTGTTTAAACACATTTTTCCTTTCCATTGTTCTGTTTAACCTGATGATCACATTTTCCTTTCCATTGGTTTGTTTGACCTTTCTGGTGTTCTATATGATATAAGCAGTAATATTCTCCTGCTTATGTAAACTTCTCGATGTACAATTCTGTCAGAAAGGCCCTGTTACTTTTGTTGATGACATTTCGGTAACCACCGATGTACGAGAACTCGATGTACAATTCTGTCAGAAAGACCCTGTTACTTTTGTTGATGACATTCCGGTAACCACCGATGTACGAGAACCTTGCCTATTGGCCCGCCTTGTTCAACGAGCAGGAAAATGGTTCTCTTCGTCCCTCGCCCTTGGTACCAATGGTTGTTGCTGACATAATCGATAGTCTATCCTCTGACATGCCTTGCTTACATGATCATGCAAGACGTCATCCCCCTTCCTACTTTTAACCCACATGGTGGGCCCATAACCCACAGGTCCCAGGATCGGAACCTGACTCTCCTGTACCCCTTGTTGTCAAAGATATTCCTTGAGCTTGACTTCGTATGTAAATCACGGGCAACCTGCCTAGTAATCTATTCTGGTATCAAACGCAATACTTATTCCCATTGCTCTGAACCCCTTTCACATTTCGTATCAGGCATCGAACGATTGCCTATGCGCTTGAAACTTCTATGATGTACCTTCTTACTTGGCTCTCGGTATTTTCTTAAGTTTCAGTTCAAGAGTTCCGCCACCTTCCTCGATGTTATCGACCAGATAGTCGACCTTGCAGAGGTCCATTCTCCCGGACTACCCCCTTTATTCTTTCGTAAGTACAATGGAGTTTCTGAAGAAAGGACGCCGACTTCATCATGATGACCTGAAGCAGAGAAATGAAGACATCAATGTATTGGACCGGCCTCTTCGAGAAGAGCAAGCCGGGATGAGAAGACCCGCTAGATTCGTAACCAAACCTCCCCCCTTTCACTACCTCTTAAATCTCGGGACGAGATTTCTTGTAGTGGAGGAGAATTGTGACGCCCAGATATTTAAGCTACTTTAACCCTCCACTAATGTTGCCACGTTACCACGATTACTGTTGCTAAACTCGCGTTAATTCAAACAGCGTTCGAATTCAAATTTAAATTCCATGCCAAATATTATTTCTTCAAACTGTAAAACAAAAATGTTCGCGGTGTCGCATTTATTCAGTATTAAAATGTGATGAGTTAACCAACCTCATTTGAATTATGAAAAATGCCCACACCAAATTATATAGTGGTCCAATAGCATATTAAATGACTTATTAAATTTCTAAAAATGCCCGAACAATTCCTTTGGCTCAAAAACTTTTTATGCAACACCATAATGTTGTTCTTGAATTATGAGCCAGATTTCAAGTTTAACTAAGTTCTTTTACTATAGCATTTAAATAAAAAATGGAGAAATAAATAAAAGAAAAGAATCAAAGAATAAAAAGATAAAACAAAGCCTCCCCTCCATTAGGTCACCCAGCCCATCTACCTAGCGGGCCGGCCCACCTGCTCCCGCTGCCCCCTCCGCTCTGTTCACGTGGGATCGTGGACAGAGCCGATGCGTGCCACGGCCGCGGCCATCACCGTGGAGGCCATCCGCCGACTCCCCCCCGCCTATAAGGCCGGCGCCCCCTTCCCCGGTGAACCCTAATCGCCCACTAGCCCCCTCTCTCCCTCATCGCCCTCTCTCTCGCCCAGAGCCGCCTCGCACCCGATCGCTACCGTCTTCACCCCGTCATCACGGCCGACGTGGCCGTCGGCCACCCCTCGCCGCCTCTCTATGTCGAGAGGCTCCTGCCGCCTCGCCCTCGCTCTCCTTCGGCGCGGAGTGGAGCCGGGAGGCTCCTCCAACGACGCCCGCACCGGAAGCTCGCCATCCTCATCTTCTTCTACCTTCGGCCGTTGCAACGCCGTCGTCGATCCGCTCGCCTCCGATCCTCTCCGACTGCAACGAGCACGCCAAGCACCCCGCTGTGAGGCCCTCACCCGATTCCCCCGTTTTTCACTTCGATCCATTCATTGGCGGCCATCCCCGTGCTCGTTCGTGGCTGCCATGGCCGGAGCCTGTGCTCCCATGACCCTTGCCGCACGCTGCCTGCATCCGGGCCACACCCTGCTCGCCCTCCCTGCGTGCGCTGCGCGCGCCTCCGCGGGTGCGCCCGCGCGCCCTGGCCTTCCGCCGCTCGCTGCCACTGCTCGCTGACTGCTGTTGATGCTGCAAGCTGCTGCCCTTGCCTCTGCTACTTGCTACTGCGGTTGTTTGCTGCTCTACTGAACCTACTATTACTACTAACTACTATAGCTGCTACTATGGTTAGCTTTACAAATATTACATCAAGTAACCCCCTCGGCAGCCCCTAAACTCCGGTTAAACAACTACTAACAGGCCAAAAATAAATATAAGTAGAATGTACACTTGAGAAACTTATAATACTCCACTGGACCAAATTCATTTGATGCATGGTTTAAATCCTACAAAAATCACAAAATGCTATCTTTTCTTAACCCTGGCATTGTGTGTGCATGTGTGTTCTGTGTGTGGTGGCCGGCCGACTCTCTCCGTTAGCTAACTAGTATTCCTACTAGTTAGTCTAATCAGTGGTTAGGTATAGTGCAAATGGCAGGTGGACCCCCCACTAAATATCCACTTAAAAAGAAAATGCAAGATATGTGTGAATGACACGTGGGCCCCATCTACAGTTTTGACCAGTCAACAGTCAACATTTGACTGTTGACTGCACTGTTGACCCCACTGTCAGCCTCCGGTGGCCCTGCTGTGTGCACTCTGCTGGGTGCACATAGCAATTTCCCCTTTTATTTCGAATTAATAATAATTTTGGAATATTGTTAAAACCTTGAAAAATCATAGAAAATAATCCGTAACTCCGATGGAAAAACTTTGTACCTGAAAGTTGCTCAGAACGACGAGACGGATTCGAATGTGTAGCCCGTTCGTCCGCCACGCATCCCTAGCATAGTGAACACGCAACTTTCCCCCTCCGGTTCATCTGTGCGAAAACGCGAAACGCCGGGAATACTTTCCCGGATGTTTTCCCCTTTCACCGGTACCACCTCATACCGCGTTAGGGCACACCTAGCATCACACTTTGCCTTGTCATGCATCGTCATGCATCTGTTTGCTTAATATTTATTGTTTCTTCCCCCTCCTCTCTCGCTAGACATCGAGACCGACGCTGCTGCTACCCAGTACGACTACAGAGTTGACGACCCCTCTCTCTTCCCAGAGCAATCAGGCAAGCCCCCCCCCCTTTGATCACCAGATATCGCCTACTCTTCTCTATACTGCTTGCATTGGAGTAGTGTAGCATGTTACTGCTTTCCGTTATTCCTATCCTGATGCATAGCCTGTCCTTGCTACTACTGTTGTTACCATTACCTGCTATCCTACTTCTTAGTATAGGATGCTAGTGTTCCATCAGTGGCCCTACACTCTTGTCCATCTGCCATGCTATACTACTGGGCCGTGATCACTTCGGGAGGTGATCACGGGCATATACTATATACTTTACATAGTTACATTACCTGTGGTACTGCTCGGAGTTGGGGGCTGAAGGGGCAGGTGGCTCCATCCCGATAGAGGTGGGCCTGGGTTCCCGACGGCCCCCGACTGTTACTTTGAGGCGGAGCGACATGGAAGGTTGAGACCACCTAGGAGAGAGGTGGGCCTGGCCCTGGTCGGCGTTCGCATATACTTAACACGTTTAACGAGATCTTGGTATTTGATCTGAGTCTGGCTACTGGCCTATACGCACTAACCATCTACGCGGGGACAGTTATGGGCACTCGATGTCGTGGTATCAGCCGAAGCCTTTGTGACGTCAGCAACGGAGCGGCGCGCGCTGGATTGGACTGGAACGCCTACTAGGCTAGGTCTGCTTCCGGCCGCCCACGCAACGTGCAGGTGTGCTAAGGGCGATGGGCCCAGACCCCTGGGCACTTAGGTTTAGACCGGCGTGCTGACCTCTCTGTTGGTCTAGGTGGGGCTGCAGCATGTTGATCTTCCGAGGCCGGGCATGACCCAGAAAAGTGTGTCCGGCCAAATGGGATCGAGCGTGTTGGGTTATGTGGTGCACCCCCACAGGGAAGTTAATCTATTCGAATAGCCGTGATCTTCGGTAACAGGATGACTTGGAGTTGTACCTTGACCTTATGAAAACTAGAACCGGATACTTAATAAAACACACCCTTCGAAGTGCCAGATACAACCGGTGATCGCTCTCTCACAGGGCGACGAGGGGAGGATCATCGGTTAGGATTATGCTATACGATGCTACTTGGAGGTCTTCAATCTACTCTCTTCTACATGCTGCAAGACGAGGCTGCCAGAAGCGTAGTCTTTGAAAGGACTAGCTATCCCCCCTTATCCCGGCTTTCTGCAGTTCAGTCCACATATAATAGCCTTATTCCAGTTGATACCAATGCATACATATGTAGTGTAGCTCCTTGCTTGCGAGTACTTTGGATGAGTACTCACGGTTGCTTTCTCCTTCCCTTCCCTCTATCCTTTCTACCTGGTTGTCGCAACTAGATGCTGGAGCCCAGGAGCCAGACGCCAACGTCGACGACGACTCCTACTACACCGGAGGTGCCTACTACTACGTGCTGCTCGCTGACGATGACCAGGAGTAGTTAGGAGGCTCCCAGGCAGGAGGCATGCGCCTCTTTCGATCTGTATCCCAGTTTGTGCTAGCCTTCTTAAGGCAAACTTGTTTAACTTATGTCTGTACTCAGATATTGTTGCTTCCGTTGACTCATCTATGATCAAGCTCTTGTATTCGAGCCTTCGAGGCCCCTGGCTTGTAATATGATGCTTGTATGACTTATTTTATTTGTAGAGTTGTGTTGTGATATCTTCCCGTGGGTCCCTCATCTTGATCGTACACGTTTGCGTGTATGATTAGTGTACGTTCAAATCGGAGGCGTCACACTAACAGAATGGGTCAAGTCAATCACATCATTCTCTAATGATGTGATCCCGTTAATCAAATGACAACTCATCTCTGTGGTTAGAAAACATAACCATCATTGATTCAACGAGCTAGTCAAGTAGAGGCATACTAGTGACATTCTGTTTGTCTATGTATTCACACATGTATTATGTTTCCGGTTAATACAATTCTAGCATGAATAATAAACATTTATCATGATATAAGGAAATAAATAATAACTTTATTATTGCCTCTAGGGCATATTTCCTTCAACATCATGGCCATAAGAATAACAAGCATCACACTCATCAAGGGAGGTTATCTCACAAATCACCGGAATCATAATTATCTATAGATTCATGCATATCATCATTTTCTTCCAAAGCAACAATCATTCTCTCAATAAATTCTTTGACATAGGCATTGTGAGCATAGTTTTCATAGCAATATTTAAGTATGTCAAAATTTTCAGATTTTTAGAGAGTAATATCATACTTTTCAATCAAAGAAGCAACTTCATAAGCACCCTTAAAAGCAACAAATTCTTCAATTTGTTTGATATCATAGTAACTATAAACACCCTTTTCATAGGAAGATAAGATTTTATTATCATTAAACTCACATAGGTAGGGAAGGTGTTTTTTAGGGATCTTAGTGCAACAAGTAAGATCACAAAGTTCACAAAGATTCCAATCATAGCACATCAAACAATTTATTTGATTCCATAGGAGTCTCCCTTTTTCAGACAAATGGTGACGCACAAAATGAGCATGCTCATCAAAAGATTTTCCCTCAACTAAACTAGTTGGGGTTTTCAGCACGAGCACATATGGATCGAAGATGATCCAAGTAGAAAACTTTAAGTGGATCCATAGACTTTGTTTCTGAACTTCAATAAACACACAATTATACCAAGCAAACAAACAAAAGAACCAAGTAAGGTATAAGGGCAAACAGAAAGAACGACGAAAGAGAAGGCGAATAAAAACGCAAATATTTTTAAAAATCATTTTAGAAGTGGGGGAGAGGAAAACGAGAGGCGAATGTCGAATAATGGAATGAAAGGGATGAGAGTTTATGATGGCTACTTGGTAGGCTTGACGTAGATCTCCCCGGCAACAGCGCCAGAAATTCTTCCTGCTACTTCTTGAGCTTGAGTTGGTTTTTCCCTTGAAGAGGAAAGGGTGATGCAGCCCAGTAGAGATAAGTATTTCCCTCAGTTAAGAACCAAGGTAAACCCAGTAGGAGAAACGCGCAAGTCCCCAATAGATGCACCTGCACAAAACAATCAAACACTTGCACCAAATGCGATAAAGGGGTTGTCAATCCCTTCATGGTCACTTGCAAAGGTGAGATCTGATAGAGATAGATAGAACTAAACAAAAGATAAAATATTTTTGGGTTTTTGGTTTATAGATTTGAAAATAAAAGATTGCAAAATAGTAGATCGGAAACTAATATGATGGAAAATAGACTCGGGGGCCATAGATTTCACTAGAGGGTTCTCTCATGAAGGCAAATAATATGGTGGGTGAACAAATTACTGTCGAGCAATTGATAGAAAAGCACAAAGTTATGACAATATCTAAGGCAATGATTATGCATATAGACATCACGTCCGTGTCAAGTAGACTGACTCCTGCCAGCATCTACTATTATTAATCCACACATCGACTGCTATCCAGCATGCATCTAGAGCATTAAGTTCATAAATAACGGAGTAACGCCTTAAGTAAGATGACATGATGTAGAGGAATAAACTCGAGCAATATGATGAACACCCCATCTTTTTATCCGCGAAATGGCTTGAGGCAATGAAATCTGAGATGAGATCCATGTTTGAGAACGAAGTATGGACTTTGATTAACTTGCCTGATGATCGATGAGTCATTGAGAATAAATGGATCTTCAAGAGGAAGACAGATGCTGATAGTAGTGTTACTATCTACAAAGCTTGAATTGTCGCAAAATGTTTTCCACAAGTTCAAGGTGTTGATTACGATGAGATTTTCTCACTCGTATCGATGCTTAAAAGTCTATCTGAATCATGTTAGCAGTTGCCGCATTTTATGAAATCTGGCAAATGGATGTCAAAACTATATTCCTTCATGGATTTCTTAAAAGAAGAGTTGTATATGATGCAACCAGAAGGTTTTGTCGATCCTAAAAGTGCTAACAAAGTGAGCAAGCTCCAGCAATCCATCTATGGACTGGTGCAAGCATCTCGGAGTTGGAATATACACATTGATGAGTTGATCAAAGCATATGGTTTTATATAGACTTACGGTGAAGCCTGTATTTACAAGAAGGTGAGTGGGAGCACTACATCATTTTTGAGGTGCCCCTACTTTGTCACTGGGTGAAATCACGCAAGATTGAACCCAAAGCTAAGCACCTCTCCCATTGCAAGAAAAACCAATCTAGTTAGCCAAACCAAACTGATAGTTCGAAGAGAAATACAAAGATATCATATCATGCATATAAGAATTCTGAGAAGCTTCAGATAATATTCATAGATAAGCTTATCATAAATCCACAATTCATCGGATCTCGACAAACACACTTCAAAAGAAGGTTACATTGGATGGATGTCCAAGAACATCGAGGAGAACATGGTATTGAGAATCAAACAGAGAGAAGAAGCCATCTATCTACTAGCTATATATGTACCCCTATGTTTGTGGTAAACTACTCGCTTCATCGGAAGGACAATAGAGTTGATGTAGATGCCCTCTGTGATCGAATCCCCCTCCGACAGGATGCCAGAAAAGGCCCCAAGATGGAATCTCACGGGAATAGAAGTTGTAGTGGCGGAAAAGTGTTTTCGTGGATGCCTCTGGTGGTTCTGGAATATATCTGAATATATAGGAGGAAGAGCTAGGTCAGGGGAGTCCCGAGGGGCCCACAAGGTAGGGGGCGTGCCCTCCACCCTTGCTGCCGCCTCGTGGATCTTCTAGATTGGACTCCAAGTCCTCTGGGTGTCTTCTGGTCCAAGAAAAATCATCGTGAAGTTTTATTCCGTTTGGACTCCGTTTAGTATTCCTTTACTGCGAAGCTTAGAAACAAGGAAAAAACATAAACTGGTAGTGGGCTCTAGGTTAATAGGTTAGTCCCAAAAATAATATAAAATAGCATATTAATGCATATAAAACATCCAAAACAGATAATGTAATAGCATGGAACAATAAAAAATTATAGATGCGTTGGAGACGTATCACAACCCAACAGACACCTTCGGAGATACCTATAGAGCGTCTTTATGATCACCCAATTATGAAGTGATGTTTGATAGCACACAAGGTATTCCTCTGGTATCCGGGAGTTGCATTATCTCATGGAGTCATGGTCTTAGGAATATATACTTGACATCAACAAACCTATAACAATAAACTCAAGTGATACGGTCGAATGCTAAGCTTGCGATTGGGTCTTGTCCATCATATCATTCTCCTAATGATGTGATCTAGTTATCAAATGACAACTCATGTCTATGGTTAGGAAACCTTAACCATCTTTGGTCAGTGAGCTAGTCTAGTAGAGGCTCACTAGGGACATATTATTTGTTTACGTATTCACACTTGTATTTAAGTTTCCAGTCAATAAAATTATAGCATGAATAATAAACCTTTATCATGAACAAGGAAATATGATAATAACCAATTTATTATTGCCTCTAGGGCATATTTCCAACAGCCTCCCACTTCCACTAGAGTCAATAATCTAGTTTACATAGTTATGAATCTAACACCCATGGAGTCTTCGTGTT
Source organism: Triticum dicoccoides (assembly GCF_002162155.2). Lineage (NCBI taxonomy): Eukaryota > Viridiplantae > Streptophyta > Magnoliopsida > Poales > Poaceae > Triticum > Triticum dicoccoides. The sequence continues at coordinate 441,028,786 of NC_041386.1, forward strand.
GATCATGTTTTGTCCGTGGAAGAGATTTATTCAACGGGTCGGCCAAAGATTCATATGTACTTTGCAAAGTTCTATGTATCCATCCTTAACATAATTACCTATGGAGTTGAAGCGGCATTTTATGTGCTTGGTTTTTTTGTGAAACCTGGGCTCCTTGGCGATGGCAATAGCTCCAGTGTTGTCACAAAATATAGTCATTCGATCCGATACTCTAGGTATTACACCCAGATCGGATATGAACTCCTTCATCCAGACACCTTCTTGCGCTACTTCTAAAGTAGCTATATACCCCACTTCACATGTAGATCCCACCACAACTCTCTGCTTAGAACTGCACCAACTGACCGCTCCACCATTCAATATAAATACGTATCCGGTTTGAGACTTAGAGTCATCCGGATCCACTGCTACGCATCGGTGCTATACGAACAGTTTTTAACCACTTTCTGCAACGGCGTTCAGAACCGTTGCCAAGTGAGTGACTGTGATAGGGGGTCCTTCCAACACGACCCGGAAACCGCCGGGGATATGCCCTCCTGGCACACACGCTCGGCAAAATGAGTTCATGTGCGACCGGCGAGCTCTTAAATATGGTTATACATACAATAGTGCTAAAAAACAATTATACAAGCAAAATTGTTTCCGGTCGTAAGTACATCCCACATAGTCAGTCCCTGCTAAACATTTCCGTTTGTATGTACATTCCACATAGTCAATCCAAGGAATATGTTTCCGTTAGTATGTACATCGCACATGTTCTTTTATGCCCAAACGTTTGCGATGCACACAACATCACAAACAGTCCATAATTTCGAAGTGTGTGTGATAAGGTGACTATTGCAAACATTTAATAAGAAAGAACTGTGTGTGATGTTGTTGTTAATCGCACATGTTTTTTCTTGGCTGATCGTGTGTGCAGTGGAGATGGATCGCACAAGTAGTGGATCCTAGAAATGTGTCTGATCTCCACGTCTATCGCAGACGTTTCGCTTTCGCAAACCGTGTGCAGTGTAATCCCTAATTTAAAATCACATGTTTTGAATTTGAAAGTAGGCAATCACTTATTTCATATCCAACATGTTTATTACAAATATTGGTTCAACCACGAATGCATAATTCGATGCACAGGTACATATACTGAAGAACTATAGAAGCACCAAGTAAAGAATGATGAACCACAGTTGTATTAAAGATTATAAAGAGAGAGGCGAAAGACATTATGGTTGCTAGAGAAGATGAAGGTGAAGCGGAATGCCCATATTGTGCCCTCCTCCATGCGTAATGCGTGCATGACTCTAGGCCAACCTCTTGTGATGGTTTCCCATCCATCCTTCACTGGCTTCATTACGACTTCTTAACGCTCATTGTAGTCTGGATGAAATACTTTAAACTTCATTGCGTGTCCACCAATCATGTACTTTGTGAGGTAATCTTGAGTGAACTGCTTCAGGAACCATTGCGAACAAAAAAGATTCAGACATTGTTATCTAACCACTCATTATGGGCAGTAAAAAGAGAAGGCTGCAGAGAATGTAGTTACCATCCTACAGCTCACTGTTGTGTTGGATATAGCATAAACAAATAATTTGCTTGCCACCATTCGTATCTTTTTGATAATAATCATTATCAGTTTCCTCACTTGATGCTTGTTCATGAATATCTCATTACCCCATACGCAAAAATGGTTGATGTGTGGATCCTTGCCAAGGGCATATGTACCTACAAGCAACAAGTCAATATTAGAAGCTAACAAGTGCCCAAGCCTGGATCTATATGCACTACATTATGGAATGAAGGGGGAGTACAAGCCAAGGGATGAAGCTACCCTCGGCGGAAAATGGTGGCCACTCCCATTGTTGTCCTGCATAAGTAGTGGAAAGGCATGATAAGTACAACAACCTTAAATCAAACAAATATAGCAAAGGTAAAAACATCATCTCCAAATGATAGCTTGAATGTGTTGGTTTCAGCATGCTGTTAAAGCAGATATAAAATGGAAGGCAATGTTACCAACAACAGGCTTAACAACCATCAAATATTGCAATTCAAACTGGTATTGTTGAAAATGAATAAAACGTAGGTAATGCTTAAACATCACACTGGATAAATGTGTAAAACTGGAATAAAGGGCATGTGTTAACTACATCAGGCATAACTGTAACCAAATATAGTTGTTCAAACTGGTATTGATGCAGTCGAGCAGCACCGTTCTGACTTGCACATAATGAACAACACATTGTGAATGACTGAAATAAACAAGGCATAAATGATCAGTATAACAACCAAATGTAGCCATTGAAAACTAGATAAAGTCTCCCTATAACCAACCTAACAAGCAAATACAGATAAACAGGGCATATGCTTGAAAACTGGACAAATGCTCACTACAGCGAACCTAACAAGCAAATACAGATAAATAGGGCATATGCTTGAAAACTGGACAAATGCTCACTTCAACCAACCTAACAAGCAAACACAGATAAACAAGGCATCTACTTGAAAACTGGACAAATGGTAAAAAAAGCAACGTAACAACCAAATACAGATAAACAAGGCATCTGCTTGATAACTGGACAAATGCTCACTGCAACCGAACTAAGAACCAAATACATATAAACAAGGCATCTGCTCGATAACTGGAAAAATGCTTACTACAACCAACCTAACAACCAAATACAGATAAACAAGGTATCTACTCACTATAAGCAACCAAATATAGCCATCCGTGAAACTAAAGTGGACAATTCATACTTAAACATCACATAGCCCTATTGAATAATACATTTTTGCATAACTGAAATAATTAAACACGACATAGTTAAAGCACCGCACGACAAATGCTACCACAACAAATGGTATGGGTTGGCAAGCTAGAAAAGGTAAGATTTGCTGATAGGATGTTGCCTCACATTTCATGGACGGGATCCTTCCAGTTGGATGAGCACAAACCCATGGTGCGCTCTCTGATGTCACAGATGGGTCATTTCACCTTGGAAGAACCTTTGTGGGTTCCCTCCTCGTGGTCGTGGTCGATGATATCTGACTCGGCAATTGAGGATCCCAAGCCCCCGCCATAGAACGTGTCCTTCAGAAATGACAAAATGGGCTTGATGGCATGTAAGGGTCGCAAACCCTTGACCGCTTGGCAGAGGAGATCAGCGGCAGGGCCGTCGAAGAGATCGACAATGGTTGAACTAGATGGGTTGGGGATGGACCACTTAACATGTGACATGGCCCGCGTTAAGTTGTCGCTATCGATGAGCTTGATGTCATAGCCAGCTTTCCCGAGATACAGTAATACGCTAGCCTGCTGACATGAAGCCTTCGGCATGGCAACGTAACAACTTCTTCGTAGGCTTCCGCGGTGACGTGTTGCTCCGGGATCGACAGGTCTGGGCGAACGACAGCTACCTCACCAATGTCTGCCGAAGAGGCCATGATAAACCTCTTCTTGTCCGAACGCTCGTCGGGCTCCCCGGGATACATGGTCGAGCTTAGGCTGCGACATTCTGGAGCAAGGGGTGTGGATCTGGCGGAGAGGGACACCATAGGCCTCATCTAAAAACTCATGTAAGTGGGGCGACGGTATGAGAATCGTTGGGTAACCTGAACTTTATTATCTAAGCTAGGAGCAACAGGTAGACCGGCTGGGGTTGGCGGCGGCGCTGGCGGCGCCCGCGAGCTAGGGTTCAAGGGGGGAGGGGGCCAGGTGGGGGACTATGGAGGGGGGTGGTGTTTGAGGATACACCACGACTATTGATTTTTTTAGTAATGGTGGGTCGAGATGGTAGTGGGAGAGGGAGGGCGACGGTTCAAATGCCTCGGCTACTGCAATTTTACTATAAGGTCGGTGCTCGGGGAGTGTGGGCGACGGTTGAAGTACGTCGGCTACTAAAATTTGGGTAAAGGAATTGATGCAGGGCGGGAGTGCCCAAGATCACGCACGGTCCAATAAGAATAGGGTTTTTAATTTTTGTGCCCCTGGTTCCTTAGCTCTACTCATTCATCCCCACTCTGTTAACTTTTGCTCAATTTTCCCCACTCCCTTGCCCGAAACCCTCATAACTGGTTACAACGAATGTTGCCGTCGGGTCAATGCCTTTGACCGTTAACTCTGACGAGTGGGGCCACGTAGGGCCAAGTACACCTATGACTGTTACCCGTACAGTTGTTTCGTATGCTGACCATACAGGTATTGTATACGTGGGCGCATGCAACTGACCACGGTCGTGGGGTAGCACGTGTCCATGGGACATGCCCCAAATGTCCCATCATATAAATGAGGGGAGAACCACCTCGCGGCGCATCGCCCCTACGATTTCCCCCCAGGGTTTTCCCCCGAAATCTACTCGCTGCCACATCGTCTTTCTCTCCCCCACCGGCGTCGTCTCGCTCTCCTCAAATGCCTCCAACGCACCGTCTTGCTCTCCCCCACCGCTACCTCTTCCTCACCTTCATCGCCTCCATCTACCCGGAGATGGCCGAAGCTCGTGGCGATGCCAGCACAGTGGCCGGAGATGTGGTCGAGCTGCAGGGCGCGGTGACCGCGGATGTCAGCGGCGTCCACGGTGGTGCGGGGAAACTCGCTGCGGATGTGGAGAAGGAGGTGGCGGGCTCCGACTCAGTGCTGCAAAAGGTGATGGCGTCGAGCGGTGCAGTCCATCCGGATACCCCCGATGCACAGCCTGGCGAGGAGTAGGAGGTATTTGCACTTACTTTGCTTTAGGATATTAGCTTGTAGAGTTAGTTGGATTGATTAGATTGTGGATTCATACGGTAGTTCAGATGGTTAGTGTAGTTGGTTTGATGGATGGGCCGGGGTTTTGTTTATTGGGGGGATGGCGGGTTTTGTACTAGGATTTGTTGGATAAATTTGTTGCAAAAATTCCAGATAGATCTGTTTATTAGATGTGCTTCAATGCTACACAGATGTATGCTTATTAGATTTGTTTTTAATGCTCACAGATTGGTTTTTTTAATGCTACCGACATGTATGCTTATTAGTTTGGGTCCCTATTAGATTTGTTTTCGAATGCTACTCGGATTGGGGTTTTGAATGTCATATGTCCAAATGGAAGCCATTGATTAAGAAGTTATTTGATTCATTAGTATATAAATTTTTCCACAATATGTAGTTATATTAGCTCCGTTGTTCAATGCGTGTGCATGATCAATGATCAATGTGTTATTTGAATGTCATATTGGGGTTTTGAATGTCATATGTACTTATATTAGATTTGTTTTTTAATGCTACTCAGGTTGGGTTTTGAATGTCATATTGGGAGTATATTAGCCCTATGATCAATGTGTCATGTGTGCATATCTAAATTTTCAATTGGCTCCTAGTGATGGATGTAATTGTATATTCAGGAGGATGATGTTTGGGGGGGGGAGGAAGCTGGCTGACTATGACCCGTACGATCCAGAGTTTAGTGATGACGAAGAATATGAGGTAAGCCTATCCCTTGTTCATTTAGTTCCTTTGACATGGTGTATATGAATCTATAATGTATTAATGCAATTCATTCATGTGTGCAGTATGATTTTGGAGATGATGTGTACAAGGGCAATGTCGCGTCCTTCACAGCCAAGGAGGTGGAGAAGATCAAGGCCAAGGGAGTTCCTTCCTTCTACAACCAAAAGATCAAGAAGTGGCACTGCCCCTACTGCACCACCAAGCCAAAACCAAAGGATGGCCGCTTCGATCACCTTCTGTCTCATGCAGAGGATGTAGCAATCCGCGGGGAGGACTACATGATCAGGGGGCAGCATGCTGCGCTCGCGAAGGCCCTGACTCCGGCGTGATGTGATGATGTGATGCTGTCATGAACTGAATATTTATCTTTTGGGTTACTTTGGGTCCAGTTACTTTTGGTAAACTGAATGTGGTTGTTTATGGTGTGAACTGAATCTATGGTGATGCTAGTAATGTATTATTCTATCTATAATTGTCTGTCCTTATATTTGCCTATGGTGTATGCTTAGTTCTGTTTAGATGTTGCGAACTATGAGTTTAGGTGCTGCAATGATCACACATGTTGTTTCTGTGTTGCTTCACTGATCAGACATGTTGTTTCAGTGTTGCTTCACTGATCACACATGTTGTTTTAGTGTTGCTTCACTAATCACACATGTTATTGGTCTCATGTTTATTAATCAAATCAAATGCATGCTTTTTCCCACCAGCATGTTTCATTATCTGATATCTTGAACTGACATTTGACAGGACAGTATAAATTCAAGAAAATGTAAAAAAATAAAAACTTGGCAAACTATCTATGTTTGTGTAGGAGATCATCTGTGCAAAATTTGAGGTGATTTAGAGGAGGTCAAAGAAATTTGAATTTGAGAAATGTGCTCCAAATGAGCTTCCAGGCTAGGGTAAACAACCCATTTGTAATAAAGTTTTTTGGACCTACTCTAAATGAGCCAAATGTTTTCATTAACACATATTCAATCTATGTAGTGTAGATTCGAAGTCTCACTATTTTTTGAATTAATCTTCATTTTTTTACATTTTCTTTTGAAAAATATGCTTTAATGGAAAAATATTAAAAACACGTTTAAAATATGAAAATGGAAAACTAAGTTCAGATCCTTCTTATTCACTTTAAAATAAAGCTTTGGTGATTTTTTTTGACCTTTTTTAAATTTTTCAAAAACAGACGGTAACCCTACCTCATCTCCTTGAACTCTATGAAATCTTGTAGGTGATAGCTCATATGTGTGAAGGTTTTCTCATGAAAATGACCATTGACCAAGTTTATGATTTTTTTGTTGGTAACATGTCACATAAGACAACATTGCGTGCAGGCTTTATATTTTTTATATATTTTTAATTAATGGTGCTCATTTGACCTTCATTGTGCCAGCTAGGGTTTTTTCATGAAAATGACCATAGACCAAGTTTAGTATTTTTCCTCGTTATTGTTTCTTATAAAACGATGAAAGGCGAAGGTTTCATATTTTTTGATTTTTTAGTTAGTTATGCTTGGTCAAAGCTTTTGTAACCCCGTTGACCAGCTCAAAACCCCTCTAAACCCCGCGGGGTTTCTCCTAACCCTACCTCCGAACGTCAGGAGTCCGATCATACCCTGGCGCCAAGCGACACCCCTCAGATGCGGTCTTCTATAAGGAATTCGGTGGGCAGGCTCGTGCAGGCTACGGGCCGTTGGATCACAAGGACAACTCCGTATCATTGGACCATGGGGCGATTCGCGAGAGGCGATCTTGTTGGTTGTGCTCGGCTCCTCGCCCACCACTGACTCTGCAAAAAAAAACATTGTTATTGGGCCCAAAAGGAAACCAAGGTCTGGTTGGGCCGTCGAATTGCGTCATTTTTTGTGAACGTGTTGGCTCTATTTTTTGTGAACGTGTTGGCTCTATTTTTTGTGAACGTGTTGGCTATATTTTTTTGGAGCGTTTGAAATTACACAACAATTGACATTGCATAGAAAATTTAGTTCTTTTTGTTCTATACAAATGCAAAGTGACCAAATTTATAAGGGCTAAATTTATTTTTATCATGCAAAATGGCCACAAACTATTCAAAAATGGGTCATTTTGCATTTGTATAATGGAGCCCTCTATCTTTTTTTATCATGCAAAATGGCCAAATTTATAAGGGCCAAATTTATTTTTATCATGCATCACATTTGACCCTGTTATTGCCATAGCCAAATAACAAGTAGCACTACGGCTATTTAAGCCACCCTCTACCTCTGCCATCTCCCACCCTCTGCCTCTGCCATCCCTCATCCATCCACCCTTCTTGCTCTTCGACCCCTTCTCCTTCTTCTGCACATCCCTCGGCCATGCATTACACTGGACCAACCTACCGCTTCCCACCCACCGTGCTGGAGAGGCTCTACCCTACCGGCGTGTATGTTGATCGCACACTATGTGTGTGGGCGATATCAAGGCTGAGGACTGCAAGGAACTTCACTGAGTTCTTCCTCGCGTCCGGCTACCACCACCTCCCGCAGGGATCTCCAACTATGTTCTGTGTTGAGGAGGTCATCCAAAACCGTGTGGTGGTTGCTCTCCTTGCCCACTTCACCAACACATTCGATGCCTTCTACCTCCTCGGCCGAGTGCTTTGGTGTGGCTTCGAGTTCATCGTTTTCACCACCCACAACAGGTTGACGGAGTACACCAACATCTTCCCGACCGCGACACGCATGCACACTCTTCTGTACCCCATCGACAATGCCCCGGAGGAGCAGTGAAAAGGGCTCCCGGAGGAGGAGCGAGGTGGAGAAGGCGGCAGCTAGGGTTCTAAACCCTCTATCTTTTTTAGTCTATGTTATGTTAAGTTGTAGTTGAACTATGTTGGAGTTGCTATGGGCTTGTTGGCCCTTTTCTTAAGTTCTATTATTAAGTTTTCTATCTATTCTATTATTAAGTTCTTCCTAGTTTGAACTATGTGATCGTGCTATGGGCTTGTTGACCCTATCTACATATTGGGACTACATATTTGTTGATTGTTTTCTTAGAGAGCTCGGCTTGTTAGTAGGGTTCCCTTGTTAGTAACCACCTAGTGCATGCAAGAAAGCTTTGTTAGTAGGGAAGAATGAGTAGAGCTAAGCAATGGAGTGGCTCTTTTTTTACACAAGCCACAAATATGTAGCCACCTAGCTAGAAGAGAGGAACCAGTAGCAGTGATCGTCGCTGCATCCGTGGCGGATGGCATGCAAGAAAGTTGCTCGGTCAATGCATCATGGCGGACGCATCGGTGCATGCAGGCTCGGTCGGCGCATCGTGGCATCATGGCATTAGCGCATGCAGGCTTGATCGGTGCATGCAGGCAGGCTTTGCTGGGTGCATGCATAGCAGGCTTCTGACCTGGCGGCGTGCGCAAACGTTTAATGCAAGGGACGGCCCAACGAAACCACGGCCCAACAGCCGAACAACGACACCACCCAACGCGACCCCATTGGTCAGGTCCAATGGACGAAACAGTCCAGTGTGGCCCCACTAGTCAGAGTTAATGGTCAAGCCTTTGACCCGACGACAATGTCCGTTGTGACCGGTTATGAGGGTTTCTAGCAAGGGAGTGGGGAAAATTGAGTAGTAGTTAAGAGCGCGGAGATGAATGAGTAGAGCTAAGGAACCAGGGGCACAGATGTAAAAATCCCATAAGAATATGCGTGTATGATAATAAAGAAAAGTGGCAGAACCGTCGATTTTTGCAACGCTCAAGGTGGGTGATTTGTTTTTATATTTCTAGCTAGCTGGTCTATGGCACATGGTTCATCCTAATTTCTAAATAAACTTACCCGCCTTTAGCTTGCGCAGGTGGTGATTTTACAGCACACTTGCATCGCACATGGTTAAGCCAGTACCTCCACCCTTTGCTCACGCTTGCGCAGTCGTGGTGATTTTATAGTGCACTTGCATCGCACACGGTTGAGCCAGTACCTCCACCTTTGCTCGCGCTTGCTTAGTCATCATGATTCACAGTGCACTTGCATCGCACACAGTTAAGACATTATACCCGTGTCCGTTGAGTGTCATCAGAGTCTTTGCAGCAAAAAAATGTTAGAGAGGGTCAGAAGACAGCCACACCAGCATGTGGCCCAAATATATATGAGTGAAAAGGGTTGTATGTGATGTTAAAAATTCCAGTGCACAACTTTGACCGCGTAGGCCCATGGTTGGGCGCGTCGTCGAAGATCGATGAGGGGGGCTAGAAGTCAAGAACCACCTGGAAGTGGCCAAATATATGTAGGAATATTGGGTGTGATGTTTAAAACTCTAAATACATGATGCAGAACTTTGGTGGCACCATCCTTGCAAACCCGAAAGCACCCTTGGATATATCTATAGTGACATAATGTTGTAGCTAGCTAGGATGCTTGGCCCACCACCTCCCACTTTGGTCATACATGCATGTCGCCATGACCTACCATAAGACGGACCAATGAATCTATCGTTTGGTCAAACGACAACTTTTGTTGTCGAGAAACCACTTGGGCCAATAGATTGAACCATCATAAAAATCGCACGAGAGAGACCACAAACCAGCACCTCTTGCATGCGGCCCAAAATGATGTACGTTGGGAAGGGGTGATGTGTATTTTCAATATAGAATAATGTAAAATTTAGATGTGGTGCCTACCTCTCGATATAGACAACAACCATGAAGGCAAGGTAGTTAATGACGAGATATGCATGGTACGATGTAGGTCGAACCCAGCAATCCGAGCTTGCGGGAGGGAATCCTGACAACGCATGAGCTCGAGCTTTGGTTGAGCGACATGTGAAGATGACCGGCCCTAACACGAACGAGGAGGAATCCATTCATCACCAACACATACCCCTCGTTTTCGGTCAAAGGAATTATATATATACACTCGGGGAGCCCACAGCTATGCGTGTCCTCACAAAAAACCATACAATGGAGACGTGGTCGATCAGAAGACCCCATATTCATTGCACGCAGCCCAAAAAATATGTATGGTTACGGTGGTGTGTGATGTGTTTAAATCCCGAATGCACAACTTCGATGGGCCACCAAATACATTACAAACCGAACACCGTACCTGACACCAAGCCTGGTTCTATACGTACGATGTCGGTTTCCCAACTTCGAGGCGGTGGCGGGGGGGGGGGGGGCGTCCCACACATGCGCTCAAACTTTATTTGGTCTAGCATGACACACATCTAGACCCCTATATAGTGTGTGACTAACTTTGAAAGTTGGTCGTTGGATGAAGCCAATCCGATGGTATAGAGATGGCAAATCTGAGCACTATTGGCTGTTGGATATCATCTACATTCCACCAGATTCTGCCACATGTACAATCTAGAAGACTCCATGGTTGAACTTAAGCATAATGCACAAACCGCAAAACACAAGCACGTCTCCTTTGTTCTAGAACCTTCCATATCTTAATTGGCCAAACTTTTTTTTCTGAATGAATTGTCATTATTTTTTTACTTTATGATTTACAATGCACGATTCCATGAATCTTAAAATAGTTTTTTCATGAAACTAATTGATTTTGAATGAGACGATGAACTATAAGAATTAAAAGAACATCTACATCATGCATATATGAATCAAAGCTTACATGCTATAGTGTGGTATTTATTCATAATTTGGTTACCAAATCTCATGCGTGCAATGCATATGTACCTTACTAGTATCAATAGGAAACCATCGTAGTCAAACCCTTCTGTTGTTGGGTCAAAGGGATAGATTGTGTGGTCTCCCCTCATTGACGGTAAAGGATTATATATATATACCCCGGGGACTATAGAGATATTTATCTCTATAATGACCGTGCCATGTCATTTAAATGAAGCTTGAGATATGCAACTTCCCACCGGGTCACCCATCCTTGGACTACTCCATCCTGAGCACGCTTAACTTCTGCGTTCTATTCGACTTGGCTAGCGGATGGGAAGCCGTCCCTTCACTACTGCAGGATACTACTAATGTGACACTACGATCAGAGACCCTTCACCGAAACTTTGTGCGATGCAATAATCGCAAACGGTTGTGTTAAAAACCGTCAAAAAGGTGCAAAATGTTTGCGATGGAGGATGCATCAAACACTGTTCAGATTTTATTTGCGTGTGCGATGCAGGACACATGGTTAATCCATTCAAACTATCTGCGATGAGGCAGAACAACATAAATGGGCAGCCATAACAATGTGTGTGCAATGCAGGACACATGGTTAATCCGTTCGAACTATTTGCGATGAGGTAGAACAACAGAAATAGGCAGCCATATCAATGTGTGTGCGATATATGGCATACAGTTAACTCGGACGAACTATTTTCGATTAGGGAACACAACAGAAACGGTTCAACTTAACAAGATGTGTGTGATATGCGGCATACAGTTCACATGGATGAACTGTTTGCGATGAGCCAAAAGAACACAAACGAGTCGTGTAAACAAGATGTGTGTGATACGTGGCAAACAGCCGACTCGGATGAACTATTTGTGATGTAAAATTACAACACAGACGCTCAATGCAGTTACTTTGTGTGCGATTCTGTGTACAAAAACTTTAAAAAATGCAAACTAGTTTCTTGTGGTGGCGGAGTATCGCGTACGATGCGTCTGCAAGTACTCGTGTGCGATAATTAGTATGTTACACATACATTTCCTCATGTTAACATGTGTGTGAATTTTCAATATGGACAATTAATCTGCAAATGCCTTCTGGTCATCGGGCACACGCTTAAACTCAATGAACTGTGTACGATACTAATACTTTCCATCAAAACTTATGAACTTGGGTAACAACATTTGAGTAACATATATATAGTTGTTACACTATTCGACAAAAGGAGGATCTTCGTAACACGGTTTGACAACCATATGGTCCATATCTACATACTTAACATAGTAACAACTATCACATTTTAAGAGGCTAAGGGCCAGCAACCATATGGTCCATATCTACATACTTAACATATATAGTAACAACTAGCACATTTTAAGCGGCCGAGGGCCAACAACCACAACTATCCACTGGAAGCAGCTTGATCATGGCGACTCGGCATCTCGTCAATGAAAAGAAAGAGCCCTCATGTGCCTTGGTAGATCATGAGTAGAACAATGTCTCCAATTTTCCAATATGGATGCATTGCCACGAGAAGCGAGAACTTGCTAATTTGAATGGTTCCATTTCCGCGGGAAATGCAGTACCTTGCAATCACTTTGGCGTTGTTAGCAGGCACAAGTGTAATTCGACCACATCGGGAAATCGATCCAGGAACTGCTATAGGGGGCAATTTCTGTTCACATGTAGAATAAAAACAATTGTAACATATCGTTGAAGATATATATAGTTTATGAGCATCAACATTAAAATAAGACTTTTTACCAGCGTTTTGTGCACACAATTGGTCTTCTTCAGTGTGTGCACCACAGCTCTAATTAATCCCATCCAAAATCCAGCGTTCATACGATGTGGTATCTATGTCAAATTATCAACAAAGTTTATGACATGCTTCAAGTCCTTCCAGTGAAAGTTGGTACACTTAGTAACATACAGAGTGTTCACTATGCATCCAACATATCCTGCTTAAAAGGTGGAAAGGTATTATTTATTTAGAACATGGCAGAAGAATATTTAGTGCGCATAAATTGGTAAATAGAATTTGTTATTGCGTAGGAACGGATTCAGAATATGATATCACAATTGGTTGCTTAAATAGTGATCAATTGGTTGCTTAAATAGTAATATGATAGCAAGGAGAAAGTTGAAAGGACACTAACCTCGCTCAGACTTTGATCGTCTGATGACGTTGGGGAAGTAAACATCCATGTTAATTAGACCAGGCTGTGGTGCACACACTAGAATTTTATTGCGAGCTTTTAGTTCATAGCACTTAGACATTTTTCTCCAAAGGCCCGCATTAAATTAGGAGTGACCATCTTTATCAAGTTTTACGCTAAGCGTCATTGTAAATCCATGCTGCTTTGTCAATATGACATCCTGGGAGTCATCAGCAAAGTAAAGCCCAAGATTTCCTTCTACTCCTGTTCTTGCAAAGCAAGGGATGTACTGCTAGAAATTAAAATTAAGATCATAAATTTGATATATTGAAATAACAGAGCAAGATGCAAATATGAGAGTAACTGATAGAACAGATACATATATATATATATATATATATATAGATGAAAGCAAAGTACACAAATATAGAGTTAAAAATAGATGATTAACAAAGATTTGATGCAAATATATAGATAATGTAGCAACAGACGGTATATGTTCACAAATTTAGGACATGCCGACCGTGGTAGGTTGAGATTGAACATACCGAGCGCTCCCTGAAGTCATCCGGAATGGTGAGATAGAACTTCGTTTCTGACTGGCCATGACCACAGTTGCCCAATTTGTGCTTGCACTATGGACACATGAATGAACACCCACGAATCAGCTAGAACAAAAATGATTCAACGGCGATTTCTGCCAGTTGATTAACAGCGACGAACGGACTACGATAAGAGATGAGTGAATATTTCGCTAATTAAGTTGATTACCTTCTCCATGAGAAAAATCCCCGGCCCAATCCCGCAGAAAACCCCAGTCGAGCAGAGTCTAGAATGTCAGTGCAGATAGGCGACGGAAAGAGGTGAAGGCGAAATACGGTGCCGTTTGGAGCACGACCTACGCCCGCCGCCAACAGCCGTCGAGCTTAGGGTGCAGAGTTGTGGAGGATTCTACGGCGAGTGAGTGGGGAAGAAGTGGGCGAGGGTTTTCTTTTACTTTTGCATGTGTGAGTGAACACACAAGGTTCGCAGAGGCGACAGAGATGAATCGTGTGCGATAGTAAATCACCAAGATTGAATGGGAATCCAAATTTCCTCTATCCTTCATCCATGAGTTTTTTTCTATGATGAACATAAACCCTGCTAATCACCGTGTTCAAATTTGACACTTTTCCGGGTTCATTTATAATATTTAGGGGATTATGTGCATTTTGTAGGCATTAATGCACGTAATTCAAATTCAAACAATCGGTGCATGAAAGGGTGCACAAGAATGGTCTGGAAAACCATGCTCGTGCTATTTAGTACATTCTCATGCCTTTTACAAGGAATGGGCAGATATTTCAAGGAAATGTGTGTCAATAGTCAACCATAAATGCGCAGTTTACTGGGTTAATACCTATACAAAAATGAAATACATTCTCGGAAAACACATGACGCCTGGTGTGGTGCCATGGTATGACCTCACCGCGCCCTGGTAAAAATGTCGTCATGCGCGTCTTTCATAAAACGAACTATCACCAAGGAAGTTTGATGGTTTCGAGGGGGAAATCACCAAGATTGAAGGGGGATCCAAATTTCCTTTGTCCTTTGTCAATGAGTTTTTTTCTATGATGAACATACAACCTGCAAATCACTGTGTTCAAATTTGGCACTTTTCCGGGTTCATTTGCCATATTTAGGGGATTATGTGCATTTCCTAGGCATTAATGCACATACTTCAAGTTCAAACAATCGGTGCATGAAAGGGTCCACAAGAACGGCCTGGAAAACCAGGCTCATGCCATTTAGTAAATTCTCATGCCTTTTACAAGGAATAATAGATAGATATTTCGTTGAAATGTGTGGCAATAGTCAACCACAAATGTTTGTTTGTTGGGTTTTCAACTATAAAAAAATGAAATAAATGCTTACAAAACTTGACCCTTGTCATGGTGGCATGGTATGACCTCACCATGCCATGGTAAAAATTTGAGAAGGTTTGGCTTATGTCGTCATGCACGCCCTTCATAAATCGAACCATCACCGAGGAAGTTCCATGCTTTCGAGGGGGAAAATCCCCAAGATTGAAGGGGAATCCAAATTTCCGTCCTAGTTTGTCATTCAGTTTTTTTTCCAATGATCAACATACCGCCTCAAATGCAACGTGTTCAAATTTGACATTTTCCCGCGCTCATTTACCATATTTAGGGGATTATGTGCATTTTCTGGGCATTAATGGACATAATTCAATTCGAACAATCGGTGCAAGAAAAGGTGCACAAGAACGGTCTGGAAAACCATGCTCGTGTTATTTAGTACATTCTCATGCCTTTTACAAGGAATGGACAGATATTTCAAGGAAATGTGTGGCAATAGTCAACCATAAACGCGTCGTTTACTCGGTTAACAACTATACGAAAATTGAAATACATGGATGGAAAACATGACGCCTGGTGTGGTGCCATGGTATGGCCTCACCATGCCCTGGTAAAAATTGGAGAATGTTTTCCTTATGTCGTGATGCGCGCCTTTCATAAATCGAACCATCACCGAGGAAGTTTGATGGTTTCAAGGGGGAAATCACCAAGATTGAAGGGGGGTCCAAATTTCCTTTGTCCTTTGTCCACGAGTTTTTTTTTCTACGATGAACATACAACCTGCAAATCACCGTGTTCAAATCTGGCACTTTTCCGGGTTCATTTGCCATATTTAGGGGATTATGTGCATTTCCTAGGCATTAATGCACATAATTCAAATTCAAACAATCGATGCATGAAAGAGTCCACAAGAACGGCCTAGAAAACCATGTTGGTGCCATCTAGTAAATTCTCATGCCTTTTACAAGGAATAATGGATAGATATTTTGTTGAAATGTGTGGCAATAGTCAACCACGAATGTTTGTTTGTTGGGTTTTCAACAATAGAAAAAATGAAATAAAAGCTTAAAAACATGACGCCTGGCATGGTGCCATGGTATTACCTCACCATGCCCTGGTAAAAATTTGAGAAGGTTTGGCTTATGTCGTCATGCACTCCCTTCATAAATCGAAAGATCACCGAGGATGTTCTATGCTTTCGAGAGGGAAAATCCCCAAGATTGAAGGGGAATCCAAATTTCTGTCCTAGTTTGTCATTCAGTTTTTTCCAACGATCAACATGCCGCCTCAAATGCAACGTGTTCAAATTTGACATTTTCTCGGGCTCATTTATCATATTTAGGGGATTATGTGCATTTTCTAGGCATTAATGGACATAATTCAATTTTGAACAATCGGTGCATGAAAAGGTCCACAAGAACGGTCTGGAAAACCATGCTCGTGTTATTTAGTACATTCTCATGCCTTACAAGGAATGTACAGATATTTCAAGGAAATGTGTCGCAATAGTCAACCATAAACACGTCGTTTACTCGGTTAACAACTATACAAAAAATGAAACACATGGATGGAAAACATGACGCCTGGCGTGGTGCCATGGTATGGCCTCACCATGCCCTGGTAAAATTGGAGAATGTTTTCCTTATGTCGTGATGCGCTCCTTTCATAATCGAACCATCACCGAGGAAGTTTCATGGTTTCAAGGGGGAAATCACCAAGATTGAAGGGGGGGGGGGTCAAATTTGCTTTGTCCTTTGTCCATGAGTTTTTTTTCTACGATGAACCTACAAGCTGCAAATCACCGTGTTCAAGTTTGGCACTTTTTCGGGTTTATTTGCCATATTTAGGGGATTATGTGCATTTCCTAGGCATTAATGCGCATAATTCAAGTTCAAACAATCGATGCATGAAAGGTTCCACAAGAACGGCCTAGCAAACCATGCTCGTGCCATTTAGTAAATTCGCATGCCTTTTACAAGGAATGGACAGATTTTTCGATGAAATGTGTGGCAATAGTCAACCACAAATGTTGGTTTGTTGGGTTTTCAACTATAGAAAAATGAAATGAATACTCAAAAAACATGACGCCTGGCATGGTGCCATGGTATGACCTCACCATGCCCTGGTAAAAATTTGAGAAGTTTTGGCTTATGTCGTCATGCACGCCCTTCATAAATCAAACCATCACCGAGGAAGTTCCATGCTTTCGAGAGGGAAATCCTCAAGATTGAAAGGGAATCCATTTTTTCGTTCTTTGCCCTGGAGTTTTTTTCTACGACTAACATACACCCTGCAAATCACCATGTTCAAATTTGGCATTTTTCCGGGCTGATTTACCATATTTAGGGGATTATGTGCATTTTCTAGGCATTTAGCGCATATAAATCCAATCCAGCTACAGGTGCACGGGTGTGATGTGAGGGACGTGGATTGTTGTTCGATTGCGGCACCTCCAACGGTGCACATGCGCGATCCACGTGGCTGGGGTTCCGGCCAATCATAACAGAAACACACAATAGGCTCAGCGCACACTGTTTCCGGAAGTGATAGAGATGAACCGTGTGTGATAATGAACGAGCAAAATTGTAAGGGAAGCCAAATTTATGTTTTCGTTTGTCGTTGAGCTCTTGAATACCACCGCACTATACAGCTGCCCGGCTCCTCCATCCCAGAGTTCTCTCCAGGCGTCATCCATGGCACCGCGGTGCATACTAACTGGTAAGGAAGCGATGGCATCCCGCCCCATCGCGTTCCTCGCCGCCTGCGACCGCACACATGGTAAGGAAGCGATGGCATCTCGTCGCACCGTGTTCATCATCGTCGGCGGCCAGACAATTACATGGTCGGACTTTGAGGCTTCCATGGCCGAACGGGTGGTGGATCTAGAGGCGGCCAAAGCTGCAGAGAAGGAGCGGAAAAGGGAGAAAATAGTCAAGAAAAGAGAGTCCTGCCGCCGCAAGAAAAAAGAGGCCGTACGCTATGGTGAGGAGATCTTGGCGGAGATCGAAGCACGGTGGGCTGCCGCCTACAAGGCCAGGAAGGAGAACGTCGGCGTCTGGCCAGCATGCCCTGATGGCAGCATGTGAGAAGTAGTTTAAGTTTGTAGTATTAGAGCAAATTACCAGTAGTACTTTAAGTTTGTAGTATTAGCGTACAATGTCGGTAAGAACATCCTTTGAGGGCTTTGAGTGTTGATTAGCATGTGTGCCCATGTGCATTTTTTTGCGTTAATCATTAGAAGATCACAAAACACATGGTTTCTATGTCGTACCCATCTGTGTTTTTTTGCATTAATGACCCATAAGTCAGTTACCTGTGCGATATTTTCTAACAAACCAGGCATACCATTGACCGACAAAAAATCAAGTACACGTGTACAGTTTTTTGGAGACGGGATCTGCCAACTTTCTTTTTTCTCGCACACGAGTATTTTACGCGCTTCGTCTGCATTGTGTGTTTCCCCCGCCCAAGTTTCAAGATTCACACCGAAATTTTCATTAGGCACGCGATTTTAGAATTTATTCCTCCAGCCACATCCCCTTCCCCTCAGTATCCCCCTCCATCGCTCCTTCCTCTACCGGCATCTCAAATCGCCGCCGCAACAACCACAACTTCAACAACATCTACGTTCTGCTCGGATCTAGTCAGGTAACCCACCGATCTCTATCACGTCCCCGGCCTGATTGCTTAAATGGCGCCTGCGAAACATCATCATGCCTCCAAATCCCCCCCGCCCGCCAGGAGCTGATGGTGGTCGATGGCACGATGGACGTTGTGCCTGTTGACCCGGAGCAACACCTCGCCTCCGCCGCCGCCGCTGACATGGTGCAGGCTCTGGCCCAAATGAAGTCCCCCGGCGACTACCCCCCAGGACTCAACTGGTAAGATCTAACTAGCTAAATCTTACAATACGACTTGCGACGACTATGATTTGTACGGTTGATGTATTAAGCATGTTCGTGCCTTGTTTATTTTAGTACTGCACACTGTGTGATGTTCAAATATTACCTTGTCCATCTCAATTTCACCAATACCAGCAACAAACTTACAATACATGACTCAGGATATCACTAGAGATGCTGCTGCCCATTTGCTATTTTTAGTGGATGCTAACCCTGTTGTACTTAACATGCCTGTCCATGTACTTACGCAGGGTCATAACGGCCGATGCTTTTGTTTGCCGTCGAGGTGAGCTCCATCCCATGTCTTACAGTATTTCACATAATTTGTGCAATTGCAGTTTAACTTCTACCATTTACTGGTTGCCTGTAGGTACACATGTCAGTGGCACTGATCCACGCTTTGACCCAGAGGAACAGCTCGCCTCCGCCGTCGCTGACTTTGGGCGAGCTCTGGCCAAGACGAAGTGCCCCAACAACTACCTCTCAGGACTTACCAAGTATGTACTCACCAGTTCAATCTTACCAATACCAGTTGCAATTAATGGCTATGTTATGTACGGTCGATGTATTAAGCATGTTCTAGTAAACATGACTAACACGTTCTTGCTATGTTCCCTACCTTTTTATAGACATCTGGGCCATTCTCTGCTCTGGCAGCACCTGCCTTGTGATGTTTAACTATGCCAATTACATTTTTATCAATACCAGTTTCAATGTCTATTAAGCCTGTTGCAATTAACAGTTGAATCCATGTTTAAATAGTTGTATTTCAATGGCTACAAACTTACAAAACATGACTTAGGATGCTGTTAAGCCTATTGCAATTAGCAGTTGTATCCATTTTTTAAGCTGTCCATTTGCTACCATGCTACTCTCCGCAATGAAGATATACTAGAGATGATGCCCCATTTGCTATTTTTGGTGGATGCTAACCCTGTTTTACTTAACATGCTTGTCCATGTACTTACGAAGGGTCATACCGGTCGATGTTGTTGTTTGCCATCAATGTTAGCTGCATCCCATGTCTTACAGTATTTCACATCATTTGTGCAATTGCAGTTTAACTTCTACCATTTACTGGTTGCCTGTAGGTACACATGTCAGTGGCACTGATCCACACTTCGACACAGAGGAACAACTCACCTCCGCCGCCGCTAACTTTGGGCGGGCTCTGGCCAAGATGAAACGCCCCAACAACTACCTCTCAGGACTTACCAAGTATGTACCCACCAGTTCAATCTAACCAATACCAATTGCAATTAATGGCTATGTTTTGCACCGTCGATGTATTAAGCATGTTGTAGTAAACATGCCTAACACGTTTGAGCTATTTTCCCTACCTTTTTATAGACAACTGGGCCATTATCTGCACTGGCAGCACCTGCCCTGTGATGTTTAACTCTGCCAATTGCATTTTTATCAGTACTGGTTTCAATGGCCATTAAGCCTATTGCAATTAACAGTTGTATCCATTTTTAGAGAGTTGTATTTCAATGGCTACAAACTTATAAAACATGAATTAGGATGTTGTTAAGCCTGTTGCAATTAACAGTTGTATCCATTTTATTAATCTGTCCCTTTGCTACCGTGCTACTCTTTCGAAATGAAGATATCACTAGAGATGCTGCCATTTTATTACCATTTGCTATTTTTGGTGGATGTTAACCCTGTTGTAGTTAACATTCGCTTTCCATGTACTTACACAGGGCTACAATGGGCGATGCTGTTGTTTGCCGTCGAGGTTAGCTGCATCCCATGTCTTATACACCATCTATTCCTAAATAAAAGTATTTTTAGAGATTCCAATATAGACTACACAAGGAGCAAAATGAGTGAATCTAGATTCTAATCTAAACTATGTCTAATTCTATATACATCCGTATGTAGTTCATATTGAAATCTCAAAAAAATACTTGTACTTAGGAACATAGGTAGTTGTAAATTACATCATTTGTGCAATCTTAGTTTAGCTTCTAACATTTACTGGTTGCTTGTAGGTACATATATGAGCGGTACTGATCCACACTTCGATCCCTTTTGCGTATGGGGCAATGAGATATTCATGAACAAGCGTCAAGTGAGGGAACTAATAAAGATTGTTAGCCGAAAGAAATGGGTGATTGGAATTAAGCTCTTTATTTACACTTTGTCGAAGACAACAGTGAACTTTAGGATGGTAAGTAAAGTGTTGCCTTTCCCCCCTGCCCACAACAATTTACTCTATTAGACCTTGGTATCTGATTTTCTCTTTTCAGTGGTTTCCGAAGCTATTTACTTATGATTACCTTGCAAACTACATGACTGGAGTGGAGGCAACTAAGGTTAAAGTATATAATTCATGCTACCATGATAATGCTCTAGGTCTTCCTGGCGGCGGTGAAGGATGGGCGGGCGATCGTCACAAGGGGTTGGAAAAAAGTGGTTCGTGCCTATGGCATGCAGGAAGGCACATTATGGGCATTCCGCTTCTTCAACACTGTCGGCAGTCAAAATGATTTACACTTGTCTCTTCACCTTTACTGCCTTTAAATACTGTGGTTCATCATAGTTAATTGCTGCCTAATCCTGTAATTACTAAACATATTGTACTGGCAACTTTATTTATGGATTCGTTGTCGAACCATTGTGCTGAGAATTTGAATTGCACATTTTGTATTTCAAAATTTCCAATTAGAACAATAAACTACAGGCAAAAATAAAAAGAGAACAGATGGTCATGGAACTTTGCAAATGGTTCTGGCTGTAAAAGCGCTTGTGATGGATAGCCCAATGCCACACAGTTTACTACATCAAATCGTGTGTGATGTAGTTAATGAAAGCAAACAGTTAACCAAGGCAGACCGTGTTTGATAGTTACACCTTTC
This sequence comes from Triticum dicoccoides, assembly GCF_002162155.2. Lineage (NCBI taxonomy): Eukaryota > Viridiplantae > Streptophyta > Magnoliopsida > Poales > Poaceae > Triticum > Triticum dicoccoides. Next base: position 441,050,654 of record NC_041386.1, read on the forward strand.
ACACATGAGTGTATACATAAAACCGTGTGGGATGTACATCCGAACGGAAACGTTTTCCCTGGATTGACTGTGTGGGATGTACATAAGAACGGAAACTTATTCGTTGGATTGACTGTGTGTGATATACATACGAATGGAAATGATTTTCTGGGATTCACCGTGTGGGATGTACATACCTACCGAAATGATTTTCTCGAATTAGCGTGTTGGATGTACATACCTACGGAAATGATTGGGTTTTGATGCCTCGCCCGATCGCACACGGCCCCAGCCTGGGTCCTACGATGGCCTATCCCCGATGATTTCTGGGTTTTGTGGGAAGGACACCCTATCGCACACACTCACTTGGCGACGATTCCAAATGCCGTCGCAGAAAGGGGTTAAAAACCGTTTTTTTAGGACCGACGTGCAACAGTGCTTGCTGATAGGAATTGCATCCTGGCCATTAAGGCGTTTCACGCTGGTCACCATAAGGGACCTACTCCCTCCTATCACACACATTTGTCCTTTTAGAAACTGTGTGTGTAACATCCCAAATTTTGAATTTGGAATGTTATACATAGATCATTCATGCATAATATATTTTATTGCATATTCGTTTCACGATCCTCGAAATTATAAGCAACTCAAGGACCCTCAGAGAGAGATGGGGATTTCACTGTTTTCATATTTGAATTTTATCAAATATCGAAACGAGGATCAATTTTTTTATTACTTTTCTCTCCGAAAATATTTCATATAAAAATATGAGAGGGGATAATATGACTTCCCCAAAAACAATGGAATATTGGAGGGAAATATTAAAAACAAATAAATATTTTATTTGGGATTTTATTGCTATTTTATTTGCATAGGAAAAATTCGCGTTTTTTTCAAAATTGCATTTTAGGCCCAAATAAATGTTCACCTTGTCCGGTAGATTTTTAGAGGACGCGGAAAATTTATTTTGGGATTTTTGGCGTCCGTTTAGTATTTATTTTTGGCGTTTTTCTGCATGGAATTTAAAAAAGGGTTTTTCCACCAAACCGAACTGGGCCGAGGCCCAGTTGGCCAGCCACGCCAGCCCACCCCTCACCCCGATCGACTCCGACCAGAGTCCAGCCGGTGCACGCCGCCACCGCCGAGTCCGGGGAGGACTCCTCCTCCCCGGCCCTTTGCCCAAGCCGCCGCCTCGACCCCCACACCACCACCGCCGCCGCCCTGAGCTGCAGCGCCATCCCGCCGCC
>NC_041386.1:441052721-441078544 GCF_002162155.2 Triticum dicoccoides
CGCCGCACCGCCGCCACTACCCCGCGCCGCCCCACTGCCGCGGCTCCACCCGCGCCGCCGCCGCGCCAGCCGCCGCCGCCGCCGACTTTGCCTGAGCTGCCGCCGTTTTTTTTCTTGTCAGTTTATTTCAGTAAACCCTAGATCTAGATCCGATTTATTTAAATTCCAGTTTATTCTTTTAGATCGGTTTTTCCGTCGGTTTATTTATTTAGCGAACGCTTGTTCGTTCGTTTGTTTTAACAAACAGTTTGCACCCGTTACCCGCAGACAGCGAATGTTCGTTCATTAGCCTCTTCGTCAGTTTTCTTTTTCTCGGATTTCTCGCAATTATTTTCGATCGTGATTTCTGATCCGATTTTCGTTTTAGTTTATCTTTTCACTCGTTTATCGGAATCAGGCGATTCAAGCGCCTAGATCTTCGTCTCGAAGCCCTCTTTCCGTTTAACCAACTTGAACAAGATTTTGTCACTGTAAAATTTGACTTTAGTACAGATTAGTAATCGGATATTGGTTCTTTCGCAGTTTGAGTTTCGTTGCTCCGTTCGATTTGATTCTTTTTGCAAACCGTAGTTCTTAAGTTGAAATTTTTGGTTAGATATTCTTACTTGAGTTTTACCCGTGCGTCTTTGCTTGATTGCTTATGTATGCTATTTTTTGTTTGATAGAACACCCGGAGTGCGAAGCATGCTACTACGAGTCTCTAGGTTTCACAGATCATCAGCAAGGCAAGTAACACTTTGATCATACCCTTTATCACCAAGTTTTTATGCATTAGTTCCAACCCTCAAACATTGCATGATTAGGTTGTGATTAACTTGTGGGTTTGGGAAATAGTTGATGATGTAGAACCTATTGCCCTATTATTATCAAACCATTGGGAGTTACTTCTACATATTGCTTATATTGCTATGTTATGCTCGTAGACGTGGTTTCGATGAGTGAATCCATGACATATGTGAGATTGTTAGTTAATGGTTCAACTTAAGGTGGCAACTTTAATACACATCTGGGTGGATTGCTTGTCGGGCACCTGGAGAATCTAGTGTTGTCCTAGGATATCCCAGAGTACCCGTGTGATAATCCTAAGGTCCACCACCCAGGCTCAAAGGGAACTGAGATATTTCATGCTAGAAACTTCTGTGTGCAGCCACAAGCTATTATGGGCTCTATCATTGTTGAGTAAGTTGCATGACCTCTTCCAGTGGTAGGCTAGCAGATGTAGAGGGATGTAGGTTGGTACTGTCTACCCGGGGTTAGAGTTAATGCTTCTGAAAGACTGTGTCTCGGTCATTCGTTTCTCAAACACCATGTATTGCGAGAAATCCAACGGAGAAGATCGAGTCTTGTGGGGAAAAGGGCGCAAACCTCTGCAGAGTGTACGATCTAATCATGGTTAGCCGTGTCCCCGGTTAAGGACATCTTGAGTATCTAGTACTTGGATTATCATATGTATCTCATCACTCTAATTTAATATTGTTGGGTTGATAATTACTTTTTCATTGGGATTGAGTTGGAGGAACCTTCTCAATGATGTTTCAACTAGCATGATAGTTAAATAAAATCTATTCCTTTGTTGTAGGAAAAAATTGGCTTTTCGCAAAACTATAACCATAGAGCCTTTCCACCAGCCCAAATATGCATGTAGTGATAGCATTATTCTGGTCTTGCTCTACTGTGTTACATTGTTAGCATATTCCATGTGCTGACCCGTTTTCGGGCTGCAACATATTATGTTGCAGACTTTTCAGATGAGGAGTAAGGTTCGTTAGGTCGTTGCCGTGCAACTTAGCTATGTCGTTGGAGTTGATGGTTCACTTTATCTTCCAAGCCTTCCGCTGTTATCGTATTAGAGGGCCTTATGCCATATTTATTGTAATAAGTTCTTTTTTGAGACATTCGATGTAATAAGTGTGTGATTGCTACTCTATTATAAATCCTTCGAGTACTGTGTGTGTCAGCATTACCGATCTAGGGATGACACTGAAGCACAGAGACTTGACCGTTTGAGGTTGGGTCGCTACAAGATGGTATCAGAGCACACGCTGAGTGTAGGACACGACCACTAAGCTAAAGCCCTAGATCACTACTCTCTTCTCATTTCTGACTCCTCTCCTTTTTTCTAATCTTTATGATGGCGGATGCAAGGAACAAGTTTGCACAACCGGATGAAGAAGCACCTTTTGGACGACACTTGAAGGAAGTCACTAAGTACCTGAACATTAGAATACCAAGCTTCACTGGGACTTACAACGCCACTTTACCAGAAGAGGATCGATGGATGATTCAAGTTCATGTTCCAGGAAAGATGTTCGTGCCAGTCACTAAGCCCATAGAGTTTTCCTTTGATGCACCAACCTGGAGTCTAGGAAAGAGTATGACAGCCCACATCACCATTGGACGCATTGGAGAAGTTTACCATAAGGAGCTTAAGGACACTATTTACCATATTTGTGGGCACTGAGATGAGCAATGGGAGATGATCAGCACCAGGAAAGATAGATCAATCACAACTTTCATCCAGGAGTTAAACCAGCACATTCGTCGCCAAGAGAATCACATGTGCGCAAGCATGATAGATTTGAAGTAGGCGATGACAAGGATCATGGAACTGGAGGAAGAACTCAAGGATACTCGTGAAGATTATGAGGAGGGAATCGTCGTACTAGTGGAGAAGAATGACGATCTGGAAAGGAAGTTAGGAGTATTCATGGGAGACCTCGCGCCAGGAGGAGAAGACGATGAACCCAAGGAGATTCGTTCTGAAGACTACATCCTCATCGACGACACCGACTCGGACCCCAACAATAGCGATGATGACTATGTTGATGAAGCTGGAGCGGACATCATGGAGTCTTCCACCAATCAATATTTCTGGTAGACCACCACATCAGTAGTAATATTCCACCATGTATATAGTATAGTCCGAGCACCTTTGTAACGATAGTTAGATCGATTGTATGCCCTTGCTTGATTGAGTGAGTGAAATGATTGTGTTTGTCTCATGTGCATATGGGTAGTGTTTCTCTCACTAGACCTCATTCTATTCTCTTCCCTCTAAACCCTCAGATGCCTCCGAGACGTGACCCCGGATTTACCTTCCCACCGGAGCTCACTCTGTTGATCCAGCAGCAGAATACACTGATGAAGTTGTTAGTTCAGAACCAAGGCAACAACAACAACCCACCGCCACTACCACCAGTTGATAACTTAGCCCGTTTTCTGAGGTTGCAGCCGCCGGTGTTTTCCAATAGCACCGAGCCGATAGTGGTAGATGATTGGCTCCACCGAATTGGAAGGGAGTTAACCACTGCAAGATGTATAGATGTTGAGAAGGTGTGTTTTGCCGCACATCAGTTGGATGGACCAGCAGCCTCATGGTGGGAGAATTACACTGCCACCTATCCTTTAGCTACTGTTACATGGGATCAGTTTCAGCAAGCATTCCGCACTGCCCATGTCTCAACTGGAGCTATGAGCATGAAGAAGCGTGAATTTCGCAACTTACGCCAGGGGAACCGTACTGTAGCTCAGTACGTAGATGAATTTAGTAATCTATCTCGTTATGCCCCTGATGATGTGGCCACAGATGCCGCGAAGCAGGAGAAGTTTATGGAAGGGCTGAATGATGAGATGAGCATGCAATTGATGGTGGCAACATTCAACAACTACTAGGAGTTGGTAGATATGGCTCTTATGATTGAAGGGAAGCAACAACAGATCGAGAGCCGTAAGAGGAAGTATGGACAAGGAAGATACAACTCAGGAGCTCAGCAAAAGACTCGTCTAACCCCGAACTCGGGAGGACTTGTTCATAACCATGGAGGTCATAACCACAACGAAGGAAGTTCGCATAACCACAATGGTTCCAAGAATGGGACTGGGAATGGAACAAGCAACAATCAGAACCGCTCCAATCCAGCCACACTCACCAAGAGAGACCTAAGTCACATTACTTGCTTAAAGTGCGGGAAGACTGGACACTATGCCACGGAGTGCCCTGAAGCGAAGAATGGAAACGGTAATGGGAGCGCTGGGAAGAAGCCCAATCCATTCAACAAAGGACAAGTGAACCACGTTAACGTGGAGGAGGTTGAAGGGCAGCCAGACGCAGTTATCGGTAAGCTTTTGGTTAAGTCTTTCACCACCCTTGTTCTTTTTGATACTGGTGCATCACATTCATACATATCAATGGGGTTCGTGAATAAGTTTAAACTACCAACCCAAGCCCTTAGGACCCCTCTGTTACTAAGTTCACCTGGAGCAGAGTATATGGCTAGGTGATGGTGCGACCGGATACCCTTAACCATTGGTAGCCATGTTTTCCCGTCAGACCTAATAATTTTGGAGTCACAAGGATTGGATGTGATATTAGGCATGGGCTGGATGTCAAAGTATGGAGGAAGCATTGACTGTGCTAGTAAGTCGATTTATCTCACCACCCCGGAGGGAAAAAGGATCAAGTATGTATCCAGGCATGCGACAAGGAGAACCCAAGTAAATTCCCGCTCAGGAATTGTTCAAGAAGAAGTGTCTGTTGTACAGGATTACCCAGATGCATTTCCAGAGGAATTACCAGGCATGCCGCCAGATCGGGACATCGAGTTTTTGATAGAACTGTTGCCAGGCACCGGGCCTATATTGAAGAGACCATACCAGATGCCCGCAAATTCTAGAGGAGATTAAGAAGCAGATCAAGGAGTTATTGGAGAAATGTTACATCCGACGAAGTTCATCGCCGTGGGGAGTCCCAGTGCTTTTGGTTGAGAAGAAGGATTAAAAATTGAGGATGGTTGTTGATTACCGGGCATTGAATGAGGTGACGATCAAGAACAAATACCCACTGTCGATGATCAATGATTTGTTTGACCAGCTGCAAGGAGCTAAGGTATTTTCGAAGATCGATCTGCATCAGGATATCACCAGCTGAAGATCCGGGAGAAGGATATACCTAAAACCGCATTTACCACAAGGTACGGGTTATATGAGTATACAATCATGTCATTTGGACTGACTAACGCCCCTGCCTATTTCATGAGCATGATGAACAAGGTGTTCATGGAATATTTGGATAAGTTTGTTGTGGTGTTCATAGATGATATAACGGTATACTCGAAGAATGAAGATGAGCACAAGGAGCATTTGCGTTTAGTTCTCAAGAAACTCAGGGAACATCAGTTGTATGCCAAGTTCGGCAAATGTGAGTTTTGGTTGAAGGAAGTGAGATTCCTTGGACATGTTATATCAGGAGAGGGTATAGCAGTAGAACCAACCAAGGTTTAGTCAGTCACTGAGTGGTTGGCACCCACTTCAGTTGGAGAGATCCGCAGTTTTCTTGGACTCGCGGGATACTATCGGAGATTTATTGATAATTTTTCCAAGATTGCGAAGCCAATGACGGAGTTATTGAAGAAGGATACCAAATTTAAATGGATGGAAGAATGTGAGGGGAGTTTTCAGGAGTTAAAGAAACGTCTGACTACAGCCCCATGCTGATTTTGCCGGATATACGCAAGGATTTCCAAGTGTATTGCGACGCCTCTCGCTTAGGACTTGGAAGTGTGCTTATGCAGGACGGAAGAGTTGTTTCATATGCCTCACGACAACTAAAACCGCACGAATTGAATTATGCCACGCATGATTTAAAGTTAGCAGCTGTGGTGCATGCGCTCAAGACTTGGAGACATTACCTTATTGGAAACCGTTGTGATGTGTACACTGATCATAAGAGTTTGAAGTACATTTTCACATAAAAGGAGCTAAACCTTAGGCAGAGGAGATGGTTGGAGCTTATAAAGGATTATGACATGAACCTTCACTATCATCCAGGCAAGGCCAATGTCGTAGCAGACGCTTTGATCCGGAAGAGTTATGCTAACACCCTCGTAAGCACAGGATTGCCAAAGGAGTTAGCAGAGGATCTCAGGGAACTTCGATTGGAGATTGTTCCTAGAGGTTTTGTTGCAACAACTGAAGTTCAGTCTACATTGTTAGGAAAGATTCCAGAAGCTCATAAAGATGACAAAGAGATTGCCGAGATAAAAGAGAGAATGAGCAAAGGAAAGGCCAAAGGTTTTCGTGAGGGTGAGCACGACACCTTATGGTTTGAGGACCGTGTTTATGTGCCCAATAACACAGAGATCAGGAAGTTAATACTTTAGGAGGCTCATGACTTACCATACTCGATACACCCTGAAAACACCAAGATGTATGTGGATTTGAAGGAACATTTCTGGTGGACTGGTATGAAGAAGGATATTGCTGAGTATGTAGCCATATGTGATGTATGTCAGAGAGTGAAGGCGGAACATCAAAAGCCGGCAGGATTGTTGCAACATATGCCGATACCCGAATGGAAGTGGAATAAGCTTGGCATGGATTTTATCACCGGATTGCCGAGGACCAAATCAGGATATGATTCTATATGGGTAGTAGTTGATCGCTTGACCAAAGTGGCTCACTTTATCCCAGTGAAGGCCACGTATACAAGTGCGAAGTTGGCCAAGATATACATGACCAGGATTGTAAGTCTGCATGGAGTTCCAAGGACCATCGTATCAGATAGAGGAACACAGTTTACCTCAAAGTTTTGGCATCAGCTGCACCAGACTTTGGGTACAAGGCTAGAGTTCAGTACAACATTCCATCCGTAGACAGATGGACAGACCAAGAGAGTCAACCAAATTCTGGAGGATATGTTGTGAGCTTGTGCACTAGATCATGGAACTAGTTGGGATGACAATTTGCCCTACGCGGAGTTCTCATACATCAACAGTTACCAGGCCAGTTTGAAGATGGCACCGTTCGAAGCCCTGTATGGAAGAAGGTGCAGGACGCTGTTGTTGTGGGATGAAGTTGGAGACTGACAGTTGTTTGGACCAGATTTGATCAAGGAGTCTGAAGAGAAGGTTAAGTTGATTAGAGATAGACTGAAGGTAGCTCAGTCCAGGCAGAAGAGTTATGCAGATTCGAAACGCAAGGAAGTAACCTATGAAATTGGAGACAGAGCATATCTGCGAGTGTCACCCTTGCGAGGTGCTAAACGCTTTGGAGTTAAGGGAAAGTTAGCCCCGATATTTGTTGGACCGTACCGAATTTTGGAACGTATGGGAGAGGTTGCCTACAAGTTGGAGTTACCTGAAGGACTGTCAGGAGTTCATGATGTGTTTCATGTTTCACAATTGAAGAAGTGTCATGCTGAGATGGCCGATATACCGCTAAGAGATATAGTGCCCTTGGAAGCGATTCAGTTGGACAGTGATCTGACCTATGCGGAGAAGTCAGTCAAGATTCTTGAATTTTCCAGCCGAGTCACCCGCAGCAAGGTTATCAAGTTTTGCAAAGTTTAGTGGAGCCACCATACCGAGGATGAAGGCACCTGGGAATGAGAGGATGATCTTCGCAAAGACCACCCACACCTATTTTCTAGCCAACCCGAATCTCGAGGGCGAGATTCATCTGAAGGGGGGTAGGTTTGTAACATCCCAAATTTTCAATTTGGAGTGTTATACATAGATCATTCATGCATATCATATTTTATTGCACATTCGTTTCGCGATCCTTGAAATTCTAAGCAATTCAAGGTCCTCGGAGAGAGTTAGGGATTTCATTGTTTTCATATTTGAATTTTATCAAATATTGAAACAAGGATCAATTTGTTTTATTATTGTTCTCTCCGAAAATATTTCATATAAAATAATGAGAGGGGATAAAATGACATCCCCAAAAACAATGGAATATTGGAGGAAAAATATTAAAAACAAATAAATATTTTATTTGGGATTTTATTGCTATTTTATTTACATAGGAAAAATTCGGGTTTTTCTCAAAATTGCATTTTAGGCCCAAATAAATGTTCACCTTGTCCGGTAGACTTTTAGAGGACGGGGAAAATTTATTTCGGGATTTTTAGCGTCTGTTTAGTATTTATTTTTGGCGTTTTTCTGCGTGGAATTTAAAAAAAGGGTTTTCCGCCGGACCGAACTGGGCCGAGGCCCAGTTGGCCAGCCGCGCCAGCCCACCCCTCGCCCCGACTGACTCCAACTGGAGTCCGGTTGGCGCACGCCGCCACCACCGAGTTCGGGGAGGACTTCTCCTCCCTAGCCCCTTGCCCAAGCCGCCGCCTCGCCCGACCCTTTAAAGGCCGAGCCGGCCCCACCACGACCCCCACACCAGCACCGCCGCCGCCGTGAGCCGCAGTGCCGTCCCGCCGCCGCCCCACGCCGCCTCACCGCCACGCCAGACGCCGCCGACTTCGCCGGAGCTGCCGCCGTTTTTTCTCATTGGTTTATTTCGGTAAACCCTAAATCTAGATCCAGATTTTTAAAAAAAATCTGGTTTATTCTTTTAGATCGGTTTTTCCGTCGGTTTATTTATTTAGCGAATGCCTGTTCGTTCTTTTTAACAAACGGTTTTCACCCGTTACTCGCAGACAGCGAACATTCGTTCGTTAGCCTGTTCGTCAGTTTTTCTTTTTCTCGGATTTCTCGCGATTTTTTTCATTCACAATTTCTGATCCAATTTTCATTTTAGTTTATCTTTTTGCTCATTTATCGGAATCAGGCGATTCAAGCGTCTAGATATTCGTCTCGAAGCCCTCTTTCTGTTTAACCAACTTGAACAAGATTTTGTCACTGTAAAAATTTGACTTTAGTACAGATTAGTAATCGAATATTGGTTCTTTTGCAGTTTGAGTTTCGTTGCTCCGTTCGATTTGATTCCGGTCGGCCCAATGGCAGCTGAGGTATGCGCAGGGTCGGGCTCTGCCGACATAGAACACTAGATCTGCCCTTGCATCTGCTTTCCACAAGCTGTTTGTGCATCAAGGGGGACTCCTGAGCATCGCGACTCAGGAGCCTAACTGACCACGTAGCCCCTCACTCCTTGGTCCGTCCTGGTGATTTGGTCGACCCAATGGCGGCTGAGGAATGCGCGGGGTCGGGCTCTGCCGACGTAGAACATAAAGCAAATGGGAAGGAAATCGCAAAATCTCAAAGCAAATATTACAAGACAAATTGTGCTCCGAATATCAAACAGAAGCTTAAATGTCTCCACGAGGCACGCTACATGCTGCAGGAGTTTCAACAGGAAAGGAGCGGCAAGCCAGTCATCCCTGGACACCGTCGGCACCCGCAAGAGGCGCCCCCTCCTGGGTGGCGTCGCCTTCACCTGTACCACCGGTCGAAGGCGCGGGAGCGAAGGCGTCGAACCTCTGCATCAGGGCCTCCACCTGACCCTTCACGGCTGCGGCGGCAGCTGCGTAGCGCTCATCATCCACAGGCTCTAGTGGCTTGTCAAGGCGGGCGGCAGGATCTCTAAGATGGAGGTGGCTGAAGACGCGCGTCGGCGAGGCTGAAGAAAGGATGCACGCCTCTTCCTATGTCATGGGGCCGATGCCGCTCACGACTTCCTTAAGTGCCTCGGCCAAGTAGGGAAGCAACTGGGCGGGGCCATCCTCATCTGAGTGTCTTCAGAGCCTCGCGAGACCTCTTCTCGAGAAGCGCGAAGGCTGCGCGGTCCTCGGCCAGAACCTTCACCTTGGCGTCAAGTTCGGCTTTCTCCGCTTGCACTTTTCACTCCAGATCCTCTAGCCGGCCGCGCTCAGCGGCCTGCGCCTGTGCCAGCTGCTCCAGCTCAGCGTCGCGACCCTTGACGGTGTCCTCCCAGGCCTATATCCTCTCTTCCTCTGCCCTACGGCCACGGGCATCTTCAACACGCTCTTTACGCAAGATCTTCAGCTCGGCATCCAGCACCTGGCAGCAACCTTGGGCGGCCTCGACATCCTTCAGTGCCGCCTCGCAAGTAGCTCTCGCCTGAGCGGCGGCTCACTTCTCCCCCTCGAAGGTCGTCGCGGCCTGGCTCAACGCCGCTCGAAAGGACACATCAGAATGAAGCCAGCCAGAGACCAGCTCCAGGCGCCCAGCCGCCAGGAGGGGGTCGGTGCCCTGAAGATCTTCCCGCAGCCGGGCCATCTTAGAAAAGGCCCGCTCCAGGATGTCAGGAGAAGCGAAGGAACCTGGGGCCAGCAGCACAGCACAAAGAGGAGGAAGAGGCGTCATCGTCAGCATGGCCTGGGAAGCAGGAGGCTCCTGAGCCTCTGGGGCCCCAGCACCTGAGCGGGACGTCGGCATCTCCGGGACCAGCAGGGCCTTGGGGGCTGAGCTCTCCCAAGAATGCTCCACCCCGTCTCGTGAGAATGATCGGACTAGAGAAGCACGATCACCATCTCCACCCCCGCTCATGGGGAGGGTTGCGGCCGCAGGAGGCGATCTGGGCTCAAGCGGCACCACCTCGCCCTCCCTTCTCCTCTTCGCCGCAGGCCTAGTTGCACAATGAAGAAGATGAGTCAGAAGCAAGCATCAGAAGCAAGAACAAGGTGGGACGAGAATGCTTACTGATCCATCGCAGCATAGTCCTTCCGCTTCGGGAGCTGGAAGCAGGAGAGCTTCGTGGACCGAGGAGCAGGCGCGCCAGCTCCGGGAGCAGAAGCAGGGGCAGCAGCTGGGCCGGAAACAGCTCCAGGCGACGATGAGGCGGGAGCGTCATCACAGGAAAGCAGCTCTGACCTGCTCTTCGTAGGAACCACGGGATGCTCCCCCTTCTCCGGGAGGATATCGTCCTCGCCATCATCGTCAGGCAGGAAGCGGAGGATGTCGGCCTTGCACAAGGGGAGGTCTCCCCCATCTCCTCGGGGGCTGCCTCTGGGTCGCGTGATAACCCACAAGTATAGGGGATCGCAACAGTTTTCAATAAGTAAGAGTGTCGAAACCAACGAGGAGCTAAAGGCAGAACAAATATTCCCTCAAGTTCTATTGACCACCGATACAACTCTATGCACGCTTGACGTTCACTTTACCTAGAACAAGTATGAAACTAGAAGTACTTTGTAGGTGTTTTTGGATAGGTTTGTAAGATAATAAAGAGCACGTAAATAAAAAGTAGGGGCTGTTTAGATAGAGACACAACTAAGTTAGTTTTATTAAAGAACTTTTTGTTACGAGAAAGTTATTTGTCCCTAGGCAATCGATAACTAGACCGGTAATCATTATTGCAATTTTGTATGAGGGAGAGGCATAAGCTAACATACTTTCTCTACCTGGATCATATGCACTTATGATTGAACTCTAGCAAGTATCTGCAACTACTAAAGATCATTATGGTAAAACCCAACCATAGCATTAAAGCATCAAGTCCTCTTTATCCCATAAGCAACAACCCCCTTACTCGGGTTTGTGTTTCAGTCACTCACGCAATCCACTATAAGCGAATCATGAACGTATTGCAACACCCTACAGCGGGGATCCCTCATGCTTGCGCGACACGGAGAGCACCATAGGAGAGCACCAATAATAAAACATGCTACTCAAACCAATCTTGATCATCAAATAGCCCATAGGACAAAACTGATCTACTCAAACATCATAGGATAGCCATACATCATTGGGAAATAATATATAGCGTTGAGCACCATGTTTAAGTAGAGATTACAGCGGGTAAGAGAGAGGTTACACCGCTGCATAGAGGGGCGAAGAGTTGGTGATGATGGCGGTGAAGTTGTTGGTGAAGATTGCAGTGATGATGATGGCCCCCGGTGGCACTCTGGTGCCACCGGAAGCGAGGGGGAGAGAGCCCCCTCCTTCTTCTTCTTCCTTGACCTCCTCCCTAGATGGGAGAAGTGTTTCCCCTCTGGTCCATGGCCTCCATGGCGTGGGGGGAGGGGCGAGAGCCCATCCGAGATTGGATCTGTCTCTTTGTCTCTCTCTGTTTCTGCGTTCTCAAATTCTACCCTTTCACCGTTTCTTATATTCCCACAGATTCATAACTCCGATTGGGCTGAAATTTTAACACGATCTCTATCAGGATATTAGCTTTTTGCGGCGAAAGAAGGGCATCAACGGCCTTACAGGGTGGCCATGAGGGTCAGGGGCGTGCCCAGGGGGTGGGGCGCCCCCCCTGCCTCGTGCCTCCCTCAGGCACCGTCTCGTGTGGATTTTTCTTCCTAAAAATCATATATATTCCAAAAAAATCTCCGTCACTTTTTATCCCGTTTGGACTCCGTTTTATATGGATATTCTGCGAAACAAAAAAACATGCAACAAACAGGAACTGGAACTGGGCACTGGATCAATATGTTAGTCCCAAAAATAGTATAAAAAGTTGCCAAAAGTATATGGAAGTTGTAGAATATTGGCATGGAATTATCAAAAATTATAGATACGACGGAGAGGTATCATCGCGCTCCTCATCCTCATCCTCCTCCTCCTCCTCTTCGTCCCTACGGGACTCACCAGAAGATACGTCCACCGTCGCCATCGCCACAGGGACCGCAGAAGACGCCGGCGGCACCAGGCCGCGCCCGTCAAAGGTGGGCATGACGGCCGCAACGTGCGCCTTGTCCTTCCGGAGGAACATGAGAGTGTGGGGATTCGGCACATACTCTTGGTCGTCTCCGACCAGGAGACGGAGGGCCGCGGCAAGCTCCTCGTCAGAGAGGGCCTTCGAGCTCAAGCAGAGCTTGTCTTCTCCATTCTCAAGCGTCCATAGGGGGCGCGTGCGCGCTTGGAGAGGAGCCACCTGCTGCCCGAAGAATTCCTTCAGGAGCATGGCCCCCGTCAGTTTCGTCGCCTTCGCGCTGCCCGGCCTCTGGTCGGTGTTCATCTTCTCCAGCACCAGCTTAGCCTTCGCGCAGGACCAACCCTCATCAGGCCAGGGCACTCCCGTCGGCAGCTTCAGCCATGGGTGGACACACTTGGCATCCATAATAACCCACTTGCTCCTAAAGCCATCGGCCTTATTCCTGGTCTTCGAAATCACGTTGGCCTTGCCGTTTGCGATGAAGTTGGCGCACCCCATGGTGTGGCCTTCGTTGATCCGGAGGTTGAAGAAGTGGCGCAGCAATGCCACAGATGGCATCACCCCAACGTACGCCTCGCAGTAGAAGGCAAATATGGACAAGAGAAGAATGGAGTTGGGATGGAGATGAAGAGCTTGTAACCCGTAGTGCTAGAGGACCGCGTAGAAGAAGTCGAAGAAGGGGGGAACGAGGCCGGCGGTGATGCTGCCCATGAAGACGGGGTAGAAGAAGCTCTTCGAGGCTTCGGGCATGGAGAAGCCAGCCCGAAGCATGGTCTCCCCCTTCTTGTTGTTCTCCATCGCTGTCAGATGCTGCATGATGGCAAGGTTCTTCACCAAGACATTGGGTGCTTCCAGGCCCGGCTCGTACTAGGCGGGCGGCGAGTCAACCTTGGTCTTTCGGGGCGCCACCAGACGGAAGCTTGGAAGGGGATCGGAATAGATCTGGAGGTATCGGAAGCAAGGGGCGAGAAAGGGGATCTAGAGCAAGGCGGAGGAAAGCAATGAAGATGACTGTAGCCCGTGGTAGTCTTTTCTCAAGTCGGGCAGTTGCCGAGGCTGGGTGGGGAAGCGGAGACGCCCACGTCCAATCAGTCGCCACACGTCGACCAAGGCTGCAGGCTGTTGGGGCCCGCGGCGCTCTGCACTTGCCCTTTGGCTTTGCTTCGAAGCCAAGCCTAAGCATGCCTTGGGCCCAGGGGCTACTGTCGGTGTTCTGGGAACGGGGGTCCCCAGACTTGCCTGGCTGCGGCCCGCCGCGTGACTCCTCCAGCGGCCCCGTACGGCCCATCTTCGTCAGCAAACACACAAGACCCTCGCGAGGGGCCAAGCCACGCGAGGATGACGATGCAAGACCTCCTCAGGGTCGGCCTCACCAGGCTGGCTCATGAGGGGCGGAGAGATCAAGGCAAGGTGAACCTCGCGAGATTCTAGTGATGCAAGCCATGACGATCAAGACCAGGCGGGCGCCAGCAAGCGCAGTGTCCACGTTTCCTCTTTGGTGCTAAGGAGGCAAGCGCAGGCGAGGAGTTCCAAGGCATCAGGCAAAGGTTTCCATATCGGTGCAACAAGACCAAGACCAGCAGGATGGCAGGTCGGAGGTCACCATGGAGCCCAGGATAGCGTCACCACCAGGGCCTTTGGCAGGCGAGGACTACTTTTGTCAGGATAACTTGTACTAGTTGTCCCCCTTCAAATTGGATGTTGTGGGATCCCTTCCCGCTCAATGTTTGGGAAGAGGACCAGGGCCTCTATAAATAGGACTAGCCACCACCATAGCTAGCGGATCAATCTAATCTTGGATCGGAGCCATTCCATCCTTAGCCTCACACCAGTTCACTAAGCACAAGAACACCTCTCCTCAGGAGGTTGTTCTTCCCTTGTAAATGTTCATCCTCGGCCCAAGAGGCAATCCACCACACCACGCTGGAGTAAGGTATTACACCACAACGGTGGCCCAAACCAGTATAAATCTTGTGTCTCGTGTTCTTTGAGTCCGTCGATGCTAGGCCGTGAGATCATTGAGTGTGCAAGCTAGAGAGGGGTGAGATATTCGTGTCCACCCAGTGTTTGAACCTCAAGGGTTTTGCCGGAACCCGAAATCCAAAAATATGTATGACCGCGAGCTATTTTACCTCTGCATTTGCGATGAGGTAGGGTGGGCTGGTGTTCGTCTTGAGTTGCCGTTTTATCCCGACCATGTGGTGGTCGGTTAGCCGCATTGCGCAATGGTCGTATGTGCTCTGGTGCCTCGTCGTCGAACCGAGGTAGCAATTTGTTCTTGAGGTAGCTTTTGGCTGGGCGCTTGAGGCCGTATTCTTCGGCTACTAGGACATCGGTCCATTTATCATTGAGGAGATCTTGGTCAGCTTGAAGATGCTGCTGCTTCTTTTTCAAGCTCCTTGCAGTGGCTATTAGCTAGCGCTTGAAGCGCTCCTGCTCTAGAGGTTCCTCAAGCACGATGAAATCCTCAGTGTCGAGGCTCGCCTCATCCTCGGAGAGCAAAGATAATTACTATCCTCCGAGTCTTCGTGTGTGGCCTGTTTACCAGGGCTTGCCCATCTTCCCGTTCATCCTATTCAGCAGTTGCATCAGTGGGGTCTTCATTGTCTTCAACACCTTCCGAAGTGTTATCCTCTCTTGTGCCGGTGTTGTTGTCTTTGATGCGGCATGGCTTAGAGCGGCGCTGTTGACGCCAACGCTTTGATTGTATCTCGGGAGGTTTATCCTCAACTGGATCTTCCTTGTCATCGTCGCTATTCTCTTTGGGTGCATCCACCATGTATACATCATACGAGGAAGTGGTCGTGCAGCGTCTGGTAAATGACGGGTTTTGAGCCTCTTCTTCTCCGTCATCCTCGTCCATACAGTCGATGTCATCGGAGCCGTAATCGAGCATGTCGGTTAAGTCTTTGACAGTGGCTACAAAGTGGGCGGTGGGTGGGAAGCGAAATTCTCCATCATCAGCCTCCGGTTCGAACCGTATATAGTTCGGTTGTGGACCCCCCGCTAAGGATAATGCTCTTAACGAGTTTAACACGTCGCCCAAGGGAGAGTGTCGGAAGATGTCCATGGAGCTGAATTCGACGATCGATAACCGATCAAGCTCGACGTACATGGACGTACAAGGTTCAGAACCTGTAGCCGGAGTCGAGTCCATGGTTTGGGTGACATAGATGTCACTTGAAGTTAAGTTTGTGTGCGGTTCCAACGCTGCTGAGTCTGCGGCTTCCGCGGCGGGGTTGAGCTTCCCGTCTTTGAATGGCGCGATCCGCTCCAGATCTAGGGCCAGAGCAGCTATAGGTACTATCTCCTATGTATGGACCGATGACAGATTTATATCATGTTCTTTGTGGTGGCAGGGAGCGGCTACCGAGGCCTCGAATCCATCAAAGATCAAGTCTCCCTGGATATCCACAACGTAGTTCAAGCTTCCAAATCTGACCAGGTGGCCAGGGGCGTAGCTTTCGATCTGCTCTCGATGGCCACAAGACATGACATTGTATTCGTATGAACCATAGCTTGTCCTGAAACCCGTCTTGGGAATATCTTGCTCACGGATACGAATCTGATGATAACCCATATGGAGATCAAGATTGGAGAATACTTGGGCACCTTTGAGTTGTTCGAACAGCTCGTTGATGTTGGGAAGTGGATATTTGTTCTGGATGGTCTCCTTGTTCAATGGACGGTAATCAACACAAAGTCGGTCCGTTCCATCCTTCTTCTTCACAAAAAGAACACCACAACCCCACGGAGAAGAACTAGGCCGGATGAGACCCATTCTCTCTTGAATATCGAGTTGCTTCTTCAGCTCCTTCAATTCTTTAGGTCCGAGCTTGTAAGGACGCTTGCACACTGGTTCCGTGCCGGGCTCAAGATCAATAACGAATTCAACTGGCCGGTGCGGAGGCATTCCTAGAAGCTCTTCTGGAAAGACGTCTTGATATTCGCAAACAACTGGAATTTGTGAGATGGCATCGAGTTCACCCTTCTCATTGAGAAAAACAGATGGATGGTATCATCACGAGCGGCAAAGACAATTACATCCTTAGACGAATGAGTCAATTGAATCTGCCTGGCTGCACAGTCAAGATGTGCCTTGTGCTTAGAAAGCCAATCCATTCCGAGAATAAGATCAATATCCGAATCACCCAGAACAATAGGAGAAGCTAGAAATTTGTAGTCTCCCAACGTGATAGTAATATCCCGGACGCAGAAATTAGCTGTCATTTGCTTGCCCGGTGACACGATTTGCAAAGAATTTTGCAGATACTGATAGTCGCACTCATACTTCGATGCAAAAGGTTTGGAAATGAAATAATGCGATGCACGAATGTCAAAAAGAACTTTTGTAGGAATATCGTTAACTGGAAGGTTACCCATGATGACATCTGACGAATCCTTTGCCTGAGCTGCATTCATCAAGTTGACCTTGGTGTGCTTGGGGTTATGCTTGACCACAGCTGTACTTGCCGATCTGACAGGAGGAGGAGGAGGAAAACGCCTCTGGTTGAGACACTTGTTGGCATAGTGACCCTTCTGTTGGCACTTGTTGCACGTGACCTCTGAAAGTGGACGGTGATACGGAGCACTCGATCTTGGAGCTTGAGACGAAGTCTTGTTCTGAAAGCCAGGGTTGGGTGGGTGGGAAGATCCACTGCCACCTTTGCTCTTCTGCTGATACGGCTGACGGAACAGAGGAGGAAGCCAATACTTCTGCTGCTTGGCCACTTGAGTAGAGGAAGACGGAGTAGCATCTCTGACTCGCTTCTTGGAAGCATCACACCTCAATTGAGCGGCCTCTTGCTTCAATGCCATGTTGTAGAACTCATCATACCTCAAGGGCTCAAAGAGAACAAGAGCTAGCTGGATTTCTTCTCTGAGACCACCCCTGAACTGGTATATCATGCTCTTCTCATCAGGGACGTCCTGCTTAGCAAAGCGGGCGAGCTTCTGAAACAACTTGTTGTAGTCATAGACAGACAAAGAGCCTTGCTTCAGGTTGCGGAATTCCTCACGCTTGCTTTCGACCATGCTCTGAGGACTATGATGAGCTCTGAAATCTTGACAGAATTCATCCCAAGTAATAACACGTCCACCTCTGGAATCCTTGTACTACTGGAACCATTCTGCAGCTTGATCTTTGAGTTGGAAGGAAGTGAACTTGACAAAGTCCTCAGGCCTGACGTTACTGCACTCGAAATGCTTGCACAGATCCACAAGCCAATCATCAGCATCGGTTGCCTCAACACAATTGCTGAAAGTCTTTGGCCCGTTAGCAAGGAACTGGTTGAGTGTAGCAAAGTGATTCTGATTGTTGCCTTGGTTCCCTTGGTTGCCTTGATTACGCTCTTGGAGAATTTGCATGATCAACTGTGTGTTTGCATTGGTTGCGGCCATCACAGCTTGCCATGCCTTCGGAGGAGGTGGAGGTGGTGGCGGATCAGGATTCGGAGTCATGCGTGTTGGAGGAGCCATCCTGAAGAGGTTGACATCCATTAGCACATTGATAGACAAATATTGAAGCTGAATCCAACGGAATGAAAATTGCAACATATAGTCTTCACATCCGAACAAAATGAACGAATGCATTCCTCTTGAAATGGTCACATATCCATAAATTGAGAAGCCACTTATAATTTAGGTAGAGAAATAAATCAAGAAGGTACGGATCAAGAACGAATAATCGGTAAGAAATCCCAATCTCAAACCAAATATCCGTGGAAGAAGAACTAGAGCTACTAGAATTCCCACCTATGAAACTCCCGAACCTTTCCGGTTATGCAATCAGGTGTTGGGGATACAGGGGAAGCATAATATCTCACCCAAATCTAGCAAATCCTACAT
This sequence comes from Triticum dicoccoides, assembly GCF_002162155.2. Lineage (NCBI taxonomy): Eukaryota > Viridiplantae > Streptophyta > Magnoliopsida > Poales > Poaceae > Triticum > Triticum dicoccoides. Next base: position 441,070,920 of record NC_041386.1, read on the forward strand.
CCAGCTGTATCCATCCTTCAACACATAACAGAGAAAAACTTCGGAAACCATCTACCTCAACCTTCGAAAAGCATCCGTTATACAAGTTATGGCGATACTCCCGAACTCCCGCCCCAGTACTGGGTGGAGTCGAGGTTATCTCACCAACGAACTGCATAAAAGAGATTTTCAATGTCGGCATACTAAACTCAGGTATTCCAGAACTGCAACGATAAAATTATGACGACAACACCTCAGAGCTCAACTCCCCGGGACACTTCCACAAAACCCCTGACAGGAGGCACCAACACAATGTTCTCATCATAAAACCATCGGAACGATTCCAAGATACCCGCGTGTTCCTAATTTTTTTTAGTGAAATTTGAGAAGAGAAGAGTCAAAACTCTACGTCAGGATGCCTTACCAGAGCGATGAGGAGACTGGGAAGTAAAAAGAATTCCTAAACTCTCCGATATATAATTCCTAGATGACTCAAAACATTTTTCTAGACACAACTCGGCTGCTAAAAACGATCAAGCAATGGGGCTCCTAAGGTCGGGGAAGGCTCTGATACCAACTTGTAACACCCTCGATGCGACTATATCTCCGACATGTCGAGGCACGACTTAGAGGCATAATCGCATTGAAGGCATATGTCACAAGTTAGGCAATCTTCACAACATCCCATGTAATATAGATAATAAAAGGGGAGATAACATAGTTGGCTTACACTCGCCACGTCAATCAAGTACATAAATAACATTACATCATCCAAACACTCATGGCCCGACTACGGCGCAAAACAAAAGATAACCCAACATGCGACACGGTCCCGATCACCCCCAACTGGGCACCACTACTGATCATCAGGAAAGGAAACATAGTATCGTTGAGAGTCTTCGTCGAACTCCCACTTGAGCTTGAGCGCATCACCTGGAGCGGAATCATCAAGCCCTGCATCTGGTGTAATAGTAATCTGTGAGCCACAGGGACTCAGCAATCTCGCACCCTTGCGATCAAGACTATTTAAGCTTATAGGTAAGGCAAGGTAAAATATGTGGAGCTGCGGCAAGCGACTAGCATATATGGTGGCTGTCCTGTTCGCAAAAGAGAGCGAGGAGAGAAGGCGAAGCGCGAGCGAGAAACTAGAGAACAACTTGCGCAAGCATTACTCCAACACCGTACTTCCCGGACTCCGCCGAGAAGAGACCATCACGGTAACTCACACTGTTGATTCATTTTAATTAAGTTAAGGTTCACGTTATCTACAACCGGACATTAACAAATTCCCATCTGCCCATAACCGCGGGCACGGCTTTCGAAAGTTCAAATCCCTGCAGGGGAGTCCCAACTTAGCCCATGACAAGCTCTCACGGTCAACGAAGGAATAGACCTCCTCCCGAGACGTTCCGATCAGACTCGGTATCTCGGTTCTTCAAGACACTTCGACAGGTTAAAACAAGACTAGCAACACCGCCCGAATGTGCCGACAAATCCCGATAGGAGCTGCACATATCTCGTTCTCAGGGCACACTCAGATGAGACATCCTACGAGTAAAACCAACCCTCAAGTTGCCCCAAGGTGGCCCCGCAGTCTACTCGGTCGGACCAACACTCAGAGGAGCACTGGCCCAGGGGGGTTTAAATAAGATGACCCTCGGGCTCCGGAAACCCAAGGGAAAAAGAGGCTAGGTGGAAAATGGTAAAACCAAGCTTGGGCATTGCTGGAAAAGCTTTAATCAAGGCGAACTATCAAGGGGTTCCCATTATAACCCAATCACGTAAGGAACACAAAATCCGGGAACATAATACCGATATGACGGAAACTAGGGCGGCAAGAGTGGAACAAAACACTAGGCGAGAGGCCGAGCCTTCCACCCTTTACCAAGTATATAGATGCATTAAGATAACAAGATAATATAATGATATCCCAACAAGTAAATAAATGTTCCAACAAGGAACGGTCTCCAATCTTCACTTGTAACTAGCAACACTATAAGAGGGGCTGAGCAAAGCGGTAACATAGGCAATCAACGGTTTGCTAGGACATGGTGGGTTAGAGGTTTGACATGGCAATTTGGGAGGCTTGAAAGCAAGTGGTAGGCATCGTAGCATTGGCATAGCAAAAGAGCGAGCATCTAGCAAAGCAAAGATAGTAGTGATTTCGAGGGTATGATCATCTTGCCTGCAAAGTGGTCAGAGTTGACTGGATCCTCGAAAGCAAACTCAACAGGCTCCTCGTTAGTGAACTCGTCTCCCGGATCTACCCAAACAAGACAAACAAGCAAACAGAACACAATCAACCACGTGCAAAGCTCAAACAATATGATGCAAAGATGATATGCTATGCGGGATGCGATGCGGGATGCATATGCAAGATTTGACAAGGGATGCATGAACCTGGCCTCAACTTGGGAATCCAAGTGTGCCACTGGAAAGATGAGATGAAATCGCTTGAAAACTATATAAAGAACGCCAGAATCGGAGTTACGGTTTGGAAATGGCAAGCGATTCAAATATGACACCGGTCTGCGATTTACAGCAAGTAGCCATCTAAATACAATGAGATGAACAAGCTAGAGCACCCAAACATGGCAACAAAATACATGGCAGGGATGCATTCATGATGCTTAACAAAAGTCTAGCACTGAGCTACGGCCAAATCATCCATTAACACGTTCAAACAAGCATGGCAAAAATGCATATGGCAAACAGATTTCAGACTGTGAAATTAACACTTGTCTAGAATTTCAGATCAGGTAGCAGTCTTTGGAGTAACAAAACTATATGCTACAGGACCTGAACATGGCAAAATAAAGCATGGTATGGAGCTACTCAAAGAGCTTAACAAAAGTCCCTTAGTGACCTTGAGCCAAAAGGGATCAGAAAATACAATTGCAAGCATGTGAACATGGCAAAAACATAATCAGTTCTCAGACTTAGTGAAAACTGGAGCATGCTGAAAAGAGATATCAAGTAGGCATGTTTACGAGCTCGATGCACTCACTACGGAGCAAGTCATGACAATATAAGCATACACCCATCAAGAATACACAAATGCAAGCTAGACATGGCAAGAACAATAGCATAGCATGCACGGATCAACTACAACATCCACGGCAAAATCGCTAACAAGTAGACAATCTGCCCAGATTCATGAAGTAGCAAAATTAGAGCTCGATTGACTCAAGCAAAGGTGCTCCATAATTGAAAACCAAGACATGGATGGATAGAGCACTATAAGATTAACAAAACACCCTTACTGATCATCCTCAAAAGAGGCACGGATCACTAGGAAACAACATGAACATATGGCCATATGAGATAAACAGGTCAAGGACTTAGTGGAAATGCTAAGTCCCTGAAATCAGCATTACCACGTGCCTCAGTTTGCAAGCTTGTGCTAGTCACCACACACATCACAAAAATACATGGGTTGCACCTCTAGAAAGATGGCAAAACCCTTAACAAAACATATGTAGAGCTCATGGGCATATCATGCACACAATAATCATGGCAAAAATGACAAAAATCTAAATGGAGTAGCAGATCTGACAAATAACTCAAGTAGCCTCCTTCGAATGAAATCAACTCATCTTTCCAGAGGCACTCTTGGTTTTCCAAGTTGAGGCCAGGTTCAATCTTTCCTTCCGAAGCATGCATATGCATTGCATATCACGTTCCGCATATCATGCCATGTTTTGCATCATGTTGCTTGTGCATTGCACCTTGGTTGATTGTGTCTCCCTTTTGCTTGTGTTCTTGCTTTGGGTAGAGCCGGGAGACGAGTACGTGATCGAGGAACCCGTTGAGAACATTTACAAGGATCAAGCTTACGTCAACTCGGACAACTTTGCAGGCAAGATAACCATACCCTTGAAATCACTTCTATCTTTGCTTGCTAGATGCTCGCTCCATTGCTATGCCTATGCTACGATACCTACCACATGCTTTATCATGCCTCCCATATTGCCATGTCAAACCTCTAACCCACCTTGTCCTAGCAAACCGTTGTTTGGCTATGTTACCGCTTTGCTCAGCCCCTCTTATAGTGTTGCTAGTTGCAGGTGAAGATTGGAGTTGGTTCCTTGTTGGAACATGTTTATTGTTGGGATATCATTATTATATCTTGTTTACCTTAATGCATCTATATACGTGGTGTTTTGTTCCACTCTTGCCGCCCTAGTTTCCGTCATACCGGTGTTATGTTCCTTGATTTTGCGTTCCTTACACGGTTGGGTTATACTGGGAAGCCCTTGACAGTTCTCCTTGAATAAAACTATAACACCCTCGATGCGACTATATCTCCCACGTGTCAAGGCACGACTTAGAGGCATAATCGCATTGAAGGCATATGTCGCAAGTTAGGCAATCTTCACAACATCCCATGTAATATAGATAATAAAAGGGGGGATAACATAGTTGGCTTACACTCGCCACGTCAATCAAGTACATAAATAACATTACATCATCCAAACACTCATGGCCCGACTACGGCGCCAAAATAAAAGATAACCCAACATGCGATACGGTCCCGATCACCCCCAACAGGGCACCACTACTGATCATCAGGAAAGGAAACATAGTATCGTTGAGAGTCCTCATCGAACTCCCACTTGAGCTCAAGCGCGTCACCTGGAGCGGAATCATCAGGCCCTGCATCTGGTGTAATAGTAATCTGTGAGCCACAGGACTTAGCAATCTCGCACCCTCGCGATCAAGACTATTTAAGCTTATAGGTAAGGCAAGGTAAATATGTGGAGCTGCAGCAAGCGACTAGCAAATATGGTGGCTATCCTGTTCACAAAAGAGAGCGAGAAGAGAAGGTAAAGCGTGAGCGAGAAACTAGAGGACAACCTGTGCAAACATTACTCCAACACCGTGTCCACTTCCCGGACTCCGCCGAGAAGAGGCCATCACGGTAACTCACACTGTTGATTCATTTTAGTTAAGTTAAGGTTCAAGATATCTACAACCGGACATTAACAAATTCCCATCTGCCCATAACCGCGGGCACGGCTTTCGAAAGTTCAAATCCCTGCAGGGGAGTCCCAACTTAACCCATGACAAGCTCTCACAGTCAATGAAGGAATAGACCTCCTCCCGAGACGTTCCGATCAGACTCGATATCTCGGTTCTTCAAGACACTTCGACAGGTTAAAAAAAGACCAGCAACACCGCCCGAATGTGCCGACAAATCCCGATAGGAGCTGCACATATCTCGTTCTCAGGGCACACTCAGATGAGACATCCTACGAGTAAAACCAACCCTCAAGTTGCCCCGAGGTGGCCCCGCAGTCTACTTGGTCGGACCAACACTTGGAGGAGCACTGGCCCGGGGGGGTTTAAATAAGATGACCCTCGGGCTCCGGAAACCCAAGGGAAAAAGAGGCTAGGTGGCAAATGGTAAAACCAAGGTTGGGCATTGCTGGAAAAGCTTTAATCAAGGCGAACTATCAAGGGGTTCCCATTATAACCCAACCGCGTAAGGAACGCAAAATCCGGGAACATAACACCGATATGACGGAAACTAGGGCGACAAGAGTGGAACAAAACACTAGGCGAGGGGCCGAGCCTTCCACCCTTTACCAAGTATATAGATGCATTAAGATAACAAGATAATATAATGATATCCCAACAAGTAAATAAATGTTCCAACAAGGAACGGTCTCCAATCTTCACCTACAACTAGCAACGCTATAAGAGGGGTTGAGCAAAGCGGTAACATAGCCAATCAATGGTTTGCTAGGACATGGTGGGTTAGAGGTTTGACATGGCAATTTGGGAGGCTTGAAAGCAAGTGGTAGGCATCGTAGCATTGGCATAGCAAAAGAGCGAGCATCTAGCAAAGCAAAGATAGTAGTGATTTCGAGGGTATGATCATCTTGCCTGCAAAGTTATCAGAGTTGACTGGATCCTCGAAAGCAAACTCAACGGGCTCCTCGTTAGCGAACTCTTCTCCCGGATCTACCCAAACAAGACAAACAAGCAACAAGGACACAATCAACCACGTGCAAGGATCAAACAATATGATGCAAACATGGAATGCTATGCGGGATGCGATGCGGGATGCATATGCAAGATTTGACAAGGGATGCATGAACCTAGCCTCAACTTGGGAATCCAAGTGTGCCACTGGAAATATGAGATGAAATCGCTTGAAAACAATATAAAGAACGTCGGAATCGGAGTTACGGTTTGGAAATGGCAAGCAATTCAAATATGACACCGGTCTGCGATTTACAGCAAGTAGCCATCTAAATGCAACAAGATGAACATGCTACAACACCCAAACATGGCATCGAAATACATGGAAGGGATGAATTCATGATGCTTAACAAAAGTCTAGCACTGAGCTACGGCCATTTCATCCATTAACAGGTTCAAACAAGCATGGCAAAAATGCATATGACAAACAGATCTCAGACTTAGTGAAATTAAGACTTGTCTGGAATTTTAGATCAGATAGCACTCTTTGGAGCAACAAAACTACATGCTACAGGACCTGAACATGGCAAAGTAAAGCATGGCATGGAGCTACTCAAAGAGCTTAACAAAAGTCCCTTAGTGACCTTCAGCCAAAAGGGATCAGAAAATACAATTGCAAGCATGTGAACATGGCAAAAACATAATCAGTTCTCAGACTTTGTGAAAACTGGAGCATGCTGAAAACAGATATCAAGTAGGCATGTTTACGAGCTCGAAGCACTCACTACAGAGCAAGTCGTGATAATCTAAACTTACACCCATCAAGAATACACAAAATGCAAGCTAGACATGGCAAGAACAATAACATAGCATGCACGGATCAACTACAATATCATCGGGAAAATCACTAACAAGTAGACAATCTGCCCAGATTCACGAAGTAGCAAAAGTAGAGCTCGATTAACTCAAGCTAGGGTGCTCCATAATTGCAAAGAAAGACATGGATGAATAGAGCACTCCAAGATTAACAAAACATCCTTACTGATCATCCTCAAAAGAGGCAGGGATCACTAGGAAACAACATGAACATATGGCATCATGAGAAAAACAGATTAAGGACTTAGTGGAAATGCTAAGTCCCTGAAATCAGCATTACCAAGTGCCTCACTTTGCAAGCTTGTGCTAGTCACCACCCCCATCACAAAATACATGGGTTACACCTCTGGAAAGATGGCAAAACCCTTAACAAAACATATGTAGAACTCGTGGGCATATCATGCACACAATAATCATGGCAAAATGTCAAATATCTAAATGGAGCAGCAGATCTGGCAATTATCTCAAGTAGCCCTCTTCTAACAGCATTTCGGGCATCAAGATGAACTCAAATGAAAATGATGCAATGGAATGAAATGATGTACTCTCTGAGATGAACATTTTGATATGCTATATGCCCAAAATGGAGCTACGGATGCGGACTTACGATGCGATGAACAAGGGCATATAAACTGCAGACATAGGAAAAAAACAAGGGGTCAACCCTAGGGTTTCCAGATCCAGATCGGATCTCGCCGGAGCACGCAAAACGAGGATGGCCGGAGTCGGACTTGGAGCTCGCCAGACTTGGAGATGGGGGCACGCCGGCCGGAGGGGTGCGGCGGAGGCGGAAGGCGGAGGCGAAGGCGGCGCCGGGCGGAGCGGTGGCCGGGCGAGGCGGC
>NC_041386.1:441078918-441092179 GCF_002162155.2 Triticum dicoccoides
GGCGCGCGCGCATGGGCCGGGAGGGCTCTCCCTGGGCCCCGGCGGGCCCGCGCGGCGGCGAAGTGGGCGCCGGGCGGCGGCTAATGGGAGAGGGCCACGTGGCAGCGGCAGGGCGGACCCGGACGTGTCCGTCGGTGGCGGCTTTGTCCGGCGGCGGCGGGTGGAGATGGATCTAGGGTTTTCGGGGGGGGGGAGGAGAAGGATATTTTCAGGGGTGTCTTTAAATGGGCATAGAGGGAGCTAGGAGAGTCCAAATGAGGTGCGGTTTTCGGCCACGTGATCGTGATCGAATGCTCTAGATGATGGAGAGGGTTCTGGTGGGTTTTGGACCAAATTGGAGGGGTGTTGGGCTGCAACACACACGATGCCTTTTCGGTCCCTCGGTTAACCGTTGGAGTATCAAACGAAGTCCAAATGGTACGAAACTTGACAGGCGGTCTACCGGTAGTGAACCAAGGCCGCTTGGCAAGTCTCGATCCAATCCGGAAAAGTTTAATCCCCACACACGAAAGAAAGGTAGAAATGACCACCGGAGGAGAACGAAACGCCGGAATGCAAAACGGACAACGGGGAAAATGCTCGAATGCATGAGATGAACACGTATGCAAATGCAATGCATATGATGACATGATATGAGATGCATGACAACGATAACAACACATAGAGACAAAGACCCGAACCCGAGAAAATAAAATAACTTAACGCCGGAAATGGCAAGAGTTGGAGTACAAATTAGGAAAGTCATATCCGGGGTGCTACAAGTGGGGAGGCGCTCGATATTCACGGTCTTTATAAGGGGATAATGACATTCTTCCTTTACCAACATCCTTCTTCATCTCCAGTCCCTCCGTTCTTGAGCTCTAGCGCCCAAGCTTTCGGCTTTTCCTCGTTCGAGAAGACATTCCAATCATGTCCGAATCCGTGGCTGGAGGCAAGTGGATGGCCTCCTCCGTTAAGGAGAAGAACATCATGGAGCTCTGGGAGGCCGGCTATCTAGCCAAGGAGATTGCTCACCGACTCCCGGAAAAAGGGCAGATCGTCCCTACTCCCGATCCTCATGAGAGGGTTGTGTTTCTCACACACTTCGTCTGTGGGGTGGGATTCCCTCTTCATCCATTTGTCCGTGGATTGATGTTTTACTATGGGTTGGACTTCCACAATCTGGCCCCCAACTTTATCCTCAATATCTCCACATTCAAAGTTGTGTGCGAAGCCTTTCTATGCATCCCACCTCACTTTGGCCTATGGATGAAGACTTTTAATGTGAAGCCAAAGGTGGTGCGTGGCCAACAGGCCGAGTGCGGAGGTTCCCTGGTGGGCAGGATGCCCAATACCACCTGGCTCGAAGGCTCCTTCATAGAGACGGTGAAGGGATGGCAATTAGGGTGATTCTATATCACCGAGCCGCGCAACGCCAACTGGGCGGTGGCTCCCAAATTCTGATCCGGAGTTCCAATGCGTCTTACCTCCTGGCTGGAGAAAGGCCTGACCTGGGGATCTCCGGAAGAGATCACGGGGCTCCAAATGTGCCTCCAGAATATGATAGCCCGGAAGATCAAGCTAGTTGACGTAATCCAGGTCATGCTTGTACGCCGGATCCTTCCATGTTAGCGTCGGACCTGTTATTTGTGGGATTTCAATCCGGCCGAGCAACAGACGCTGCTAAGGCTCTTGGCACGACGCACGAAGATATCTGGAAGGTGCTCTTCAAGGGCAGTGAGACGCCGCCACCCTTGACCAAAGACCGCGACCTCAACTTTAAGCGTCAGGACAATTTGGTAAGCCTTCAAGGTGTAGTCTTTAAGGACACATTTCGGGGGAGGATACTAAGCCTTCTTGTCGATTTCTTTTTCAGGCCTGGGTCAATCTAGCGGGACGGATTAATAGTCCGGCTCCGCTGCCCGAAGATGAAAAAACCCCACTTCTTACCAAGATGCTATTTCCGGCGCCTTACGACATGCTGGAGAACAAGGTTAAAACCACGGTCAAGGGGACCATGCGTGGGCTTCACCGAAGGAGCACCTTGGTCGTCTCGTATGACGATGAGACAGACTCCTTAGCCGCCGAAGACGACGGTGAGGAGGGAGGCGACTGCCCCCCTGCGAGAGGAAGGTAGAAAAGGGAGGCCTCCCCGAGTTTGGAGGCGGAGGCGCCCAAGAGGGGGAGAGGCTCCTTCGCGGATAACTCCGTGTGGGATGTTGACAGCAGTACGGAGCGACCTCGTCACACCAAGCCTCGGGCCGCCTCGTGAGTACCAGAATAAAAAACATCCGGCCTTCTCGGTTTGCAATATTGACGCATATTAAACCTTGTCGTTGTAGTCCGGCACGCGACGGCTCCCCACGATCCTCAACAGAGGATTCGCTGGACTCAAAGGAGATGGCTAGCATGTCACCGCCGCCTGCTCATTCCCTATCACCCAAGGGTGATGATGAGGTGGCGTCCAAAAAGACTTTCTCGGGTCGGGGGGAGATTCTGGAGACCATCGGGGTGACGCCCCAGGATGGCTCCTCGACCGCCGGACATACGGGGGGAGAAGTCCCCATGGGGCCCGGTTACGGGGCCTGAGTTCCCTTCGGGCCTCAGCCGGATACCATTCCGGAGATCTGCAAGGCTTTAGGGTCCAGTGAACAGCATTCCCCCCAAGGAGGGAATGTGCCTGTTCGACCGGTGACCTCTGTCCAACCAGAGGCACTGGATAATCCGTTGGAGGCGCTACAAGGTGCCTCTATCGTGGATGAGCATCGTGTTCTTATGGACACGGTAATAGAGAAGGTTTGGTTTGTCAAAAGCGGACTGACCGAAGCCTGCACCAGCCTTCTAACGGTCTTTGAGGTGAGTAATGTGATTGTAGGAAAAATATCGCCGTATAGACAGTAGCCCCTGATGCTCTGTTTGGTGTTCTGGAGGAAAAGCCAAACAGAGGATCGAAAATAAATATTGTAGGAGTCTAAAATGAGTTGTCTATGTGAATAAGTAGGTATCGCTGCAGGCTGCCACTGCTCATGCTGCGGAAGTGTCCGGACTGAAGCGGAAGCTGGAGCGGGCCGAGGAGGAGCTCGGCCTCGTGAAGAAGCAGCTGGAAGACAGCCAAGGTATGCAGTAACCTATGGGTATATTTCGAAAAAATGAGCAGTCCAGCCGGACTAAAGGGTCATAAACTTTATTAGTGGCCACGACCGAGGTGGCGGCACTTAAGAAGGCGTTAGCCGAGGCTGATGAGAAAGCGGCCATGGAACGCGCCGCGCGCGAGAAGCACGAGGCCCAGGTTGCTGAGGCGTAGCAACAACTCCAGGGCGTGATCGAGAGATTTGAGTCCTTGGAGCTGAATTGTAAGGTGCGGGATTCCGAACTGGCGGAGGCCCGCCCGAGTGCACAGGATGCACGAGCCGAAGCCCAGGACGCTCTCCAGGAGATTCAGGCGGCTAAGATTACGGTGGGTAAATCTTTCGCTCTGCCTAGCAAGTGTGTGTAAGAGATGTTCCTTGTACTTATCCGGATTCGGGTTTTCCAGGGGCGTTTACGGATCTTCCGCGTAGTATATCGGATGCTGCTGAGTATTACAGAGCCGAAGAAGGAATGTCTACGATGAAGCTATTTTGGTCCCAGTATCTTGGACCCGAACATCCGTTGCCCTTCATTGACCAGCTGAAGCAGTTGGTCGAGCTGCACAAGTCGGGGGAGCTAGCCATGAAGGACCTGATAGTTCGGCTATGGCCTGCCGAGCCTGTACCTAGCAGCTATTTTGGACTTGTAAAGCGGTTTGTTAACGCCTGTCTGCGGCTTGAAACCGTGAAGCGGTCAGTCTGCATCGAAGGTGTGCGTATGGCCTTTGCCGGCGTCAAGACGCATTGGGCAAAGCTGGATGCCAAGAAGCTGATGACCGAGGGACCGCCGGAGGGCAAGGAGCATCGTTGACCCGAGCTCTATTTTGATGGCGTCTTGGAGGGGTCCCGCCTTGTGGCGGAACAAGGTTTGAAGGATGTCATTTTCCCATGAGAATGTTTGTATTATACTGTCGTGTAATATGCAGCAGTGATGTTATGTATTATAATGCTTATGATTTACATTTTACACTACAAAAAAAAGACACATCCATGACATTTTGGGCCGAACGAAAACATTTTCTGTCATACATATGACACTTCTATGACGATAATTGTGACAAAACTCGGTATCATCATAGATGTGGTGGGCTCCTACTTCTATGACAAAAGATCATGACAGAAAATGGGCTTTTCATCCTAGGCAGGCCGGAGACGCAGCTGCATGCCATTCTTTGGGTCGTCCATGACGGAAAAAACCATGGTAGAAGCGAGGGGGAGAAAAATTTTGGGGAGTTCCCGGTTACGGTGGGAGGTCGGGGCCGAGCGATGCGCGTTTCTCTCGTACACGTACGCGCGTGTGTGCGAGGCGTTGGCTCTAACTGAACCCGAGCGAGGCGTTGGGCTCTAACTAAACCCGAGCGATTGCACTGCAGGCTACGGGTTACTGAACCTGAGCGATCAATCGATGGCTGTTAACTGAACCCGATCGAGCGATTCCTTCGCTACTGCTACTAACTGAAGCCGATCGATGCTGCCTCTGGGATGAACAGTGAGCGTTGCGGGGGGTTTGGATGAACAGTGAGCGGTGGCGTTCCCTCTGGATGAACAGGACCCCGTCGTGTGGTGGAGGGCTGGATGAATAGTACACGGTGGAGGGGCGCCCGTGGAGGGGTGGTTGAATAGGACCCCGTGGTGTCGAGGGCTGGATGAACAGTAGAAGGTGGAGGGGTGGTTGAACAGTAGCCGGTGGAGTAGCGCGCGGTGGAGGCTGGATGAACAGGAGCCCGTGGAGGCTGGAGGAGGTTGATAGTGGAGATGAACAGTATCCCGTGGAGACCCGTTTTGCGTTACGCCACACCCCTCCCGATGAACAGGACCCCCGTTTCGACCGTCAGACGTCCGTTTCATCTGTTTTGCGGTACGCCACACCCCTCCCGATCAACAGGACCCCCGTTTCGACCGTAGGAGGTCCGTTTCCTCCGTTTTGCGGTACGCCACACCCCTCCCGATCAACAGGACCCCCGTTTCGACCATAGGAGGTCTGTTTCCTCCATCCTGCGGTACGCCAGGCCTCGTTTCCATCGCCTGTTCCGTCTAAGCCCTCCCGATGAACACGACCACGCATTCCGTTCCGGCCCAGCCGGTTGGCTCCCACGCGTTCCGTTGCCTCCTGATGAACACGACGCATTTTGTTGCCTCCCCATGAACACGACGCACTCCGTTGCCTCCCCATGAACACCACGCATTCCATTGCCTCCCCATGAAACACGATGACGACGCTGTTTCTCCGTTCCGACCCAGCCATGTACATGAGCCCTGCCCGTACGTATGCGCGAGTAGGCGTTCGAGACCCTGCCCGTATGTACACATACGTGGCCGTATTTTCTCTCTTGCACCCTGGTCGCTGTACGTACGTGTAGATGCTACGTGCGCGCCTCTACTATGACACGTACGCGCCTCTACTACGACACGTGCGCGCCTCTACATCCACCAGTATATATGTACGTACACGTTCGCGACCAGAATGACAACGCTACGTACGCTTCAACCAGGTGGGTCCCAAGTGTCAGGCACTTCCTTGCATGCAAAGACATAGCTGGTGGGTCCCAGCAGTTAGGGGTGAATCGTTTTTTTGCCCGGACGCACTTCCTTGCGTGCGAAGATGTAGCTGGTGGGTCCCAGCAGTCAGGGGGGTGAATCTTTTTTTGGCCCAAACGCACTTCCTTGCATGTGAAGATGTAGCTGGTGGGTCCCAGAAGTTATGGGGAAACGTTTTTTTCGTGAAATACGGTGGCCCTTCAAGTGAGTCCCCGCTGTCAGGTGGACGAATCATTATTTTGTGTGTAATAAGGAGGCACTTCCTTGCTACGGCTGTGGACCCAGCTGTCAGCCTCTCCACGTACAGTCCACGTCCGATGGAAGTCGTTCCTTGACCACGTTGACCACGTCGCGCTGAGAGCACCACGGCGGTGGACGACAGCGAGGACTAGGAAGGGGACGACTCGGAGCCGGGGAAGACGCAGCAGTGGATGCCCATGCGAAAAGGAGTATGAGGGTTCACTGGTTCGGCTGCGGTGTGAGGCTGCTATCGCCGTAGAATAACAGGGGGTGTGGGTGAGTAGAGGGATGGCCTGGCCAGCGGTGGGAGTAGTAGGGGCGGTGAGGCCTCCGCAGCATCACAGCCGGCCACGGGAGGCAGGAGCACACGGCATGACCGGTGCTGGTTTGGGCGGCTGGAGCAAGAAGACCAATGTTTAAAAGGCACTACGGCCATTGGATGAACATCGTACGGTAACAGGAGCTAGAATCGTTCATATTGACTAAGTTGACAAAGCCCTCCGTCCCCGTCAACTTGGTTGGCCCACAAGTCAGCCTCCCACTATGCTGGGTTCCAGCTGGCAGGGGGAATATTCATTTCTTTTGTGCGTAATAAGGAGGCACTTCCTTGTGTGCGAAGATAGCTGGTGGGTCCGACATGTCAGTGGGGGGCACGTTATTTTCACGAAATACAGAGGCCCTTCCGGTGGGTGCTAGATGTCAGGTGGAGGAATCATTATTTTGCGCGTAATAAGGAGGCATTTCCTTGTGTGTGGCCGTGGACCCAGCTGTCAGCCTCTCCACGCACAGTCTACTTCCGATGGTGTCGTTCATTGACCACGTTGACCACGCCGCGCCGAGCGCATCCAAGGTGGTGGACGACGGCAAGGCCCCGGACAGCAGCGAGCCGGAGATGGGAAGACGCGGGAGTAGAGTCGCAGACGGAGAGGTGTACGAGGGTTAACTGGTTCTAGTGCGGTGTGGTTCGGCAGTCGGTGGAGAAGAACAAGAGGTGTGGAGGGGTGGAGGGATGGCCTGGCCAGCAGTGGAGTAGCGCTTCATAGCGAAGCGTGCTAAGCCAAGCTGCTAGCAGCAGGAGGCAGGAGGTGGTCCCGGCGGTGTTGGAGGAAGAAGACGAGAGATTGAAGATGGATGCCGGTCGTTGGATGTAAATCCAACAGCTAACATGTCAGAATCATTTGTTGACTAAATTGACAACAACTTGCGTTGGCTTCGACCTATTGGCCCACACTTCAGCCTCCAAAAATGTGGCAGTTATTCAACCCATTTTTCAGAATTTACAGTCTTTTTTTGCGCGGTAGAATTTACTATCAATTTGATCTTTTTTTTTGAATTACAGCCATTAGCTGGGCTAGGTGAACAAATAATGTAGCGTCCATGCGACCCATTTATTTATTTCCTAAAAAATTACAGGCCATTTGCACTTTCTCAAAATACACGATTTTGTTGGGCTGATTCTAATTATAATGTTAGGTTGGGCCAGCAATGTTATCAAAAATTAAAAAGGGGCTGAGCATTTTGTTATAAATATATTTAAATAATAAGTGATATTATTACATTCGTCCTTAAATCTTACCAAGCTTTTGTACACAATCACTAGGATTTTCGTGCCAAAACAATCCAGGATTTTATTTGTTAAGAAATTATTTTTATAAGTTAATAAGATGTGGGGTATTGTTTTCTTACATATGTAAGTATCTGTTAAATATATGATGACAATAAAAATAATATATAATAACATATAAAATACTTCTTTTAGAAAAACAGGGAGCATCTCCCCGGTTCCATTGCTGAGAACGAAACCACAACATATTCTGATACAGTAGCTCAAATAGCAGTTCGAAAGCAAAGGTAGAAAAGCTACAAACTAGGGGGGTGGATGAACAAGTTCTCTGAACAACATAAATCACCCGAGCGGTGCCAAAGGTAGAGCGGATAGAGCACTCAAATGAAACAAGGAGGGTTGAGTGAAGCCTTCCTAGTCTTCAGCCGAGGGGCCGGGCTGGAAGGCATAGCATGATGGATGTCCCTCTTTTTCGGCGCCAAGTGCCCATCATCTTCATCAAAGATCTTGAGACGAGCCCATGGGTCTAGCCCCAGAGCAGGTCGAGCCTTGTTCAGCCACAAGTGATCTCCAACGGTTTCTGGAGGGATCTTGTTAGGATTTCCACGAAGCTCATCAAGTTGTCCTTGTCCGATCCGGAGGAAAGAATCGCCCAGTTCCTCACCATGTTCCTGATCAACCTCAAGACCCGCGGAATGGAAATCCAAGAGGTGTTACTGAAAATCATAGCATTTCTATATTTCCAGAGGCACCAAAGGATAGCTGAGCTAACAGTATTTAAAACTGAGCACTTTTTGGTAGCAATCCAGAATCTGGCGACAGATTCGAAGGATGAGCCAATCTGACTAGAAAAATATTCCTCAATGTGGGCCAGA
Organism: Triticum dicoccoides; assembly: GCF_002162155.2. NCBI lineage: Eukaryota > Viridiplantae > Streptophyta > Magnoliopsida > Poales > Poaceae > Triticum > Triticum dicoccoides. The sequence continues at coordinate 441,087,243 of NC_041386.1, forward strand.
GATGTTTAGCAACTATACATTCAAAAATAGGTGAGAACAAGACTCTTGTTCCAAGCAGTAAACACAATCAAGGGGTTTGATGGTGTGTCTCTTCCTAAGGTTATCCCTAGTCATCAATTTGTTTTTGGAGAGAAGCCAGAGAAATACATGAATTTTAGGGGGGACTCTCAATTTCCAGACAGCAGGGATAAATACGGGTTGAACCCCTCTAAAGTTGATAACATGATAGAGGGAGCTGGAGGAATACTTCCCCTTATTGTCCAACTGCCAAATCAGGGCATCCGGCTCGGTAGTAAAGGTAATGCTTTTGGCAATTTCCTCCAACTAGAACCATTGTTCCATGAGACTATCACTAAAGTTCCTTCTAAAAGAGAGTTTTAGGCATTGACCGTCCCAAACTTCATTGACACTTTTGTTAAGCTCATTGCAGACAGAGTAAATAGGCCAAAATTGGACTGCTAGGGGGGATGTGCCAAACCAAGTATCTTCCCAGAAACTGGTTCTGCTCCCATCCCCTATGTTCCATCTGTAGCCAAATTTCACAGCATGCATAATAGATTTTAATCCTTTACAGAATCTAGAGGTCTTAGGGTTGGAGGAAGGGATACAAATATTAGGTTTATTTCCTAGGTATTTATGGGCAATAATAAGATTCCAGGGTTTCAGTTCTTCCTCATAGTATCTTTTAATCCAAGACCCTAGAAGACGGATGTTAATTTCTTGGAGGTTAGGTATGCCTAGGCCTCCAAAATCTTTTTTTCATAGAGACTAGGGCCCAATTAGAAAGGTGTAGCTTCCCATTTCCCTCAAAATCATTCCACAAGCAATGAGACATCTGAGAATTGATGAGGTTCACTGCCCATTTAGGGAACTTGAAGAAGGAGAGGAGATACACTGGAATGCTAGCCAAAAAAGCTTGTATGAGGATCAATCTACCTCTGTAAGAGAGAAGTTTGCCCCTCCAACCAGCAATCCTTTTAATGATTTTATCCAGAAGCGGTTGGATATCCTCTCTCCTCAGTTTATCATAGTGGAGAGGGATACCTAGGTACTTAATGGGGAAGTTACCTTTATTACAGACTAGAATAGAGAGGAAGTTAGCTAACTCCTGATCATCCATGTTGATAGGGATGAGTTCACTTTTAGAGTAGTTAATTCTCATGCCTGAGACTTGTTCAAAACAGGTTAGAACAGTTTTCAGATTGCTAGCACGTGTGGAGTCATTGTCTAAGAAAAGGATGGTATCATCTGTATATTGAAGGCAGATGATACCACCAGGGCAGACCTCAGGACAGAGCCCTGCAATTAGACTATGATCAGCAGCTTTGCTCGGCATTTTAGTAAGAACGTCCACTACTAAATTAAACAAAAGCGGGGAAATGGGGTCACCTTGCCTAAGGCCTTTACCAGCAAGGAAAAAAATCACTTCCACAGTTATTTAACTTGACCCCAACAGACCCCCCATGAGTAAGTTGCTGGATCCAACTAGTCCATTTACCCCCAAAACCTCTAAGCTCCAGGAGTTTCATAAGGAAATCAAGGTCAACTTTATCGAAGGCAGTCTAAACTAGAACTACCATCTAGAGAAAAATTCTCACAAACAGAGCCTACAGATCTATTTTGGTGAGGGTAAATAAAGGAAGAGCATTCACTGCCATCATTAAGAGAAGTAACATCTACACCAATCTTAGCAGCAATGGCATTGAAGAAAGGATCATTAAAGTTGGAGAAGGAAGTGTGTTTCATACCCTGGGGTTTTTGCACTTCCAGGTTCTGAACCTCTTTGAGCTGTTGAGCCTTTTCGATAATGGTTCCCTTGTCACCAGCTACCCTGGCACTGGTTCTGGTGGCTTGAACAGGACCCCATTTGGGAAGGTGCTTCTCCTTAGGAAGGGCAGGGAAGTCAGAGTTGTATTTTGAGTCCAAATTGTTTGGGAGTTCAGTTGTTTCAACAAGTGCCTCTTGTTCCTCTTGTGGATCTACAGAACCTTCTAATTCCATCAGATCATCATCTTCCAGGAGCTCCATTTCCCTGAGGAGGTTGAATCCATCAGTTTCATCAAGCACAAAATTCTGAGTTGAGGAGTGTATGGAGAATCAGGGAGGTGTGTCTTGAGGACTGAAGTGGGTGTAGTTTCTCCAAGCATCTGATTGTGGCCAAAAACTGTCCTCTATTGTTAGGGGCCCCAGATTGGCAGCAGGCCCTTTATCTGATTCAGATCTAGAGCTCCTGTTGGATTCAGCATCTTCAGTAAGATTGGTACCAGTTTCAGCTGCAGAGACATATGTACCAGCAGAGAGGTTGGTGGAGGTGCCAGTTTCAATGGGGGTTAAGGACTCCACCTTAATGAGTAGCCTATAGATTTTGTTCCCAACTCCAAAAAAGCCTTTCAGCAGGGATTTTGGAGGGATCTTTACATAAGATTTTGACCCTAACAGTTTCATAGAATGACTTGAAATTATGCTGCCAATCCACATCCAGTAAGACCCCCAGAGTGGAAGTGGTTTGATCCAGCATAGTCCAGTCACACCACTTGGGGGTTCAATTTCCTGATCTTGATCCAAGTTTCCTGGAGGTCCTCTTCAGCCTCAATCCTGCCTTTCCATACTTCAACATTGACTACATCATTGTCTTTTTTGAGACCAAAATAGGGGTATCTAGCAACTTGAACTACATCTATTTCAGGAGGGAATTTGACCAAGAATGTCCACTCATCTAGGGCATTAATTGGCCAGGGCCAGTTGGTTTTGTAAATGTCTGCAAACTCAGTGGCAAGTTCCTGCTTGGTCACTTCACCAGCTTCTACCAGAACAATCCCCACATTCTTCACGGAGCCATGATACTGAGCATTTTCATCAGGTGGGTCTATGTGGTAGAACCCTAATGCTGGAGTAGCACTTCCAACATATCTAGTAGAACTGTGGGTTTTCCTTCTGACAGGGCAATTCTCAACTTTATGGGTAACCCTTTTGCAGATAAAACAACTCTTGGGCTTGACACATTTATCCATATGATGCCCTGGTTCCCCACAGTTGTAGTAGATCACCTTAGAGTATGCCATAAGGACCGAAGCAGGGGCAGGAGCAGTTTTCTAGATGTCTTGTCTCTTCTTTTGCTGATTCTTGCCTTGAGATTTCCCTCTGATCTGAGAGTCAGAACTACCAGCAGATTGATCTTGGGAAATTACAGGAGCCTGCCCAGATTGTGCCCCCATTTGGGGTGGAGGTGGGCCGTACCACTGCCCAACCGACGCTCCCCCCATTGTGATAGGGGAAATTCATCGGAGTTCCTGGTTCCTTCTCATCCTCCAGCCAGATGTTGTCTCTTAGGAAGCAGAAATAACCACCGGACAACTCAATTGAAGCAGATTGCAAGCCTAATTTCAATCTTCTGCGGTTTTGGGGGAGAGGTAAGGTAGGGGATCCACCTGCTCCGGCTCCGGTGGCGTGCTGGTGGGCATGAGTCCAGTCAAGCATTCCCATCTCGCAGCACAGCGTGGATCTCCTGAATTCACTTGTCCTTTCGCCCATCGAACGAACGCAATCGGCGGCTCCCTGGGGTGGGGCATCCTGTGCTTCTCCGAGAAATCTCCTTCGAAGTAGATCCGCATGGCTAGATTCAACAGCTCCCAATCCACATGATCCTTGCACATCCGAGCATACCTGCGCGAGTGAGAGAACGGATTCGGTCCCTCCTCGGCTTTCTCCCTCGCAGCTTCCTCCTCTTCTTCCCTCCATTCGCGCGTGCACTGGGTCCAGGAGAGAGCGTCGTCGCGGCTCCGCATCGCCCGCTCCCTCCATCTCCTCCCTCGAGTCTCCCGCGGCACCGTCGGCACGACGGAGTTGAGCGGCTGGAGCATCCGCGGGAAGGCTTTGTAGACATGTGGGAGATGCATCTTGTACATCTGCCTATCTTCCAGTCATTCCCCCGTGGATATGGCCGGCGACTCCATGGGGCGCGCGAGCGGACTTGCTGAGGGGGGCCGGCACGCCCGGAGTCAGGAGGCGGGGGGTGACGGCAAGATCTATGGCGGCAGCGAGGGTGGAGGTAGTGGCGGGGGCGGCGGCGAGGGTGGAGGTGGTGGTGGGGGCGAAGGGGATCGCGAGAGCGGTCATCTATTTGCCAATTATGTGAACTAAACAGTCAACATATAAAGTAATTTAAATATATATAATATAGTTAGAAGGGAAACATAAGTTGGACCTGGCGTTCCTATTCTTATATAGAAAAATAGAACAGACCTCTGCGTTTTTTTCAAAAAAATACATAAATTGGGCTGCCAAAAATAAAACCTCGGATGGGAGGTCCATAGGCCGGTCGATACATGACGGCCCTAAGAAAATACAAACAGGCCTATGGACCTCCCATCCGAGATCGTGGGTTGCGCATGTTAAAAATGAAAGCCTAGACGGGGCAGCCCAAAACCACATCCAACACTTGCCTAAACTTCGTCCCTCGTTTTCTCCGTGTTTCGCACACTCGACATTGTGTGGGCACTTTGACTGTGCATCATATGAAGATGTGCTATGCATGAATGTTGATCAACATGATGTTAACTGGCTGGTAGTTCCATTTTCGACCATGAATAAAACTTCCAACATGATGTTAACCCTGTTTGAAAAGGCTGTGTTAATATAAATGCTCTACCTCTAAAAGTTGCAGTTTCTTATCTGAAACTGAACTTGCAGTTTCTTATCTGAAACTGAAACTTGCAGTTTCTTATCTAAGAATCACATTGTCTACACTTTTATACTCCTATGAAACTACATTTTTTAAGTGCTAAAAATAGATATCTAGAATTCATAAAATACTTCATATGCTCAATACTGCATATCTGAAATTCAAAAGACATTCATATCTGAAAGTACTCTCGAAATACACAACACAAAACACAATTCACAACCTGCAAATACTGACAACCCTAAGCTCCTCCTGA
>NC_041386.1:441092647-441132859 GCF_002162155.2 Triticum dicoccoides
CGGCGGCAGACAGACGCCCCGTGAGACGATGTGAATGGCGAGGGAGACGATGGCGGGGAAGCATCGTCGGGCCAACTGCTTTTCTCCTCTTGCAGTTGGGTTCGGTCGATGAAGACTCCACTGGCTCGCTCTGGTAGGACACCCTCACAAACAGCACCCTGTAGATGCTCGATCCTTCAATCTCTGGTGGATGCTCCATCTAGGATCGATACTCCCACCACCGCTCCCTCACGATCGGATTCGGTGAATCTGTTTGCTCCATGGCCCAGAGGAGCAGCTCTATGTACTCCGGCGCGACACCCTCCGGGAGTATCGCCGCCTTTTTGCTCTGTTGGAGATATTTGGCCATGGATGTCGCCTTCGCCACTAGTTGGTCCTTGTTGTCAAACCAAGACTATATCTCCAACATCCTAGCTAGCTTTGTCGGCGTTCTGGGAACGGGGGTCCCCAGACTTGCCTGCCTGCGGCCTGCGGCGTGGCTCAAAGGGGGGCCCAGCACGGCCCATCTTCACCAACACAAACCCAAGACCCTCGCGAGGGGCCAAGCCTCGCGGGGCGGATGACGCGAAGCTTCCTCAGGCACGACCTCGTCAGGTTGGCTCATGAGGAGGCGGAGAGATCAAGGCGGGGTACCTCACGAGGTGCCCATGATGCAAGCCATGACAACTCAGGGCGCCAGGCGGGTGCCAGCCCGCGCAGCGTCCTCCTTTCCTCTTCGGTGCAAAGGGGGCAAGCGCAGCCGCGGAGTACCGAGGCATCAGGCAAAGGTTGCCATTTCGGTGCAACGAGACCAAGACCAGGAGGACTACGAGATAGAGGTCACCGTGGAGCCCAAGACGGTGTCATCACCAGAGCTTTGCGCAGGCGAAGACTACTTTTGTCAGGATAGCTGATACTTGCTGTCCCCCTTCAAATTAGCCCGCCATTGTTGGCTCCCTTCCCGCTCAATATTTGGGAAGAGGACCAGGGCCTCTATAAATAGGACCAGCCACCCACATAGCTGGGGGGGACGAAAAAGAGGTAGGAAGGAAGAGGCTCGTTAGAAGGGTCGGCCAAAGGAGAGCAGAGAGAGAGAGAGAGAAAGGTGGCTGAACTCCTCCCAGCAGTTCATCGCCTCAGCCAAGAACAGACCCTCGCGAGGCTGTTCTTCCTTTTATTGTTCATCATCATCAGCCCAAGAGGCAATCCACCACACCATACACTGGAGTAGTGTATTACAGCACAACGGTGGCCCGAACCAGTATAAACCCTGTGTCTCTTGTGTTGTTCTTTCCTAAGTTTAGATCCTAGCACGGCGGAGGGGTGCAGGAAGGTAGGAGGCGAAATCTCCGCGCACACCCCAGTGTTCGAACCTCAAGGGTCTGCCGGAACCTGAAATCCGACAAGCTTCGCAGGGTCGCCGTCTGTGATCCTCATGTATCGGTTGTACTCCTCTATCGATCTACTTCTCCACGGCACCTTCACTCGTCGGCGGTGGTTTTTTAATGGAAGAGGAGAGGAGCAACGCTGGTTTTGGATTAGGACGGGAGAGGAGCGACGCTGGTTTTGGACTGGAACAGGAGAGGAGGGGCGGTGGTTTTGAAATGGAAGAGGAGAGGAGCGGTGCTGCATTTAGATTGGAACAGGAGAGGAGCGGCGGTGGTTTAAGAGGAGAAGAGCAGAAGAGCGGCGCTGGTCTTGGAAGTATTTTTTTGTTGTTTTGCGTATTTTGGGTCAAAGTTTGACCACGTACTGTATTTGACAAGCAAAATGTGAATGCATGTCACCAAAAGTTGTATCGTTTGGTTCGTATCTGAATGTACTTTCAAATTATATTATTTTTGCAACGTATAACATATATTTTATGTGCGAAAATCATGGTCAATTATGACCCAGAGTAAAAGGGAGACTAGTTAATGTGGGGTCGCTTTCTTAATTGAAGAGTAAATTGATTTTGATTTTGATCCAGTCACAGCGCCGGCCCTCTCGTCCAATCCTAAATCACTGCCGCACGCTCCTCTCCCTCTTCTCCTTTGCAAAACCACCTCCTCTCCTCTCCATCATCTCCATTCCAAAACCACTGTCTCGCCTCTCCCTCTTCTGATCTGCTCCATTGCAAAACCACCTCCTCTCCTCTCCATCATCTCCATTCCAAAACCACCATCTCGCCTCTCCCTCTTCTCTATTGCAAGACCATCGTCTCTCCTCCGTTTTCTAGACGCTTTGCTCCATGGCGCAGGAGCAATCCATGCATTCAAAATTAGTATACTATATACTATTTAAAAGTCAAGGGCGGGGCTTTTCCTGCGCGGTAGGCGGCGGGGCAGTTCCGCCTAGTCGGTTCGACAGAGACGCGAGAAGACGAGGGAGTAGGCTGCTGCAAACGTAGGGATGTGTGATTTGACAGCAAGTTACCGCTTGACAGGTGGGGCCTCGTGATTTGACTTGCCATTATCATTTTAACTGCGGCTCTACAACCGGCGTGAGTCTCCCGATTCCTGACCACCTCCATACAGGTGCCTCTCCCAATGCTCCACCATGTAGTAGAGGCTGGCTCTTGCATGAGAGCCCACTTCTCCACTTTTTCCTTGCCTCTCTTTCCTCCACATATGCAAAAATGCCATGTAAAGCGCACTATTGTGCTTACTTTTACTTGCTCCTATAGGTGCTTAAGCTTGCCACATAGGCATAGTCTGATGTGGCAAGTTAATCAAGAAGAGAGAGACTAGTTTGGTGACCCAAGGAAGAAACGATGCTAAGCGCGTGTACCTAGGTGAAAAGATAATTTTGAGTCTATAGCTAATTAAATGAAGCAAACTTAGCAACACCATTTCATTGGAAGAGGTCACTCCTTGGCAAATGCAATAAATACTAGTACTCCATGTGTCCCATAATATAAGAACGTTTTTGGCACTACACTAGTGTCAAAAACATTCTTATATTATGGGATGGAGGGAGTACGAAGAAAGAGATAGAGAGGAGTAAAAAACTACACTTATAGCCAACCTTGTTGTAGTATGAGTGACTAAGTGATGACTATGTATGACATGCCAACATCAGATAGCCTAACGCACCATGTTAAATCTCTAAGGGCGCGAACGCGCGAGCGACGCGACGGTCGTGGTAGGTGCAACCATGATACGGGCTGCTGGCAGCCCTTGGATCTGAGATCAAACGGTCGCATGCTAAGTTGCTGAAAATTTGCAGAATAACCCTCCAGGATAGACATTCACCCATAGGTCTAGAATCACGCCATGCAACCATTCGATCTCATATCCAAGGGCTCTCGGAAGCCCGTATCATGGGAGAATGGAAAGCCACTACCCTGCCATTCGCACGCTGGCAGTTCGCTCCTACTCGTCCCTGCACGTCCTTCAATACTACGGCGGTTCACTCCTAGTCGTCCCGTCCATTCACATTAAGGCAGTTCCACTAATCCTAACCCTCCTCCCAAATCCATGGCGTCCCAAATCTCCATGATCGGCGGTGAGTACAAGGTTAGAACCATCACTGGCAATGAGTTCGACGTCATCTACACCCGTTCTTCCACGATGGTGAAAGGATGCCTTTCTCGCTTCAGACGCATGTTCGAAAACTCAGATGATGAGTGGGTCACTGGGCTAGATGTTGTGTACACCACAGTCCTGGGACCAGAGAAGGATCTAAAGGACGAAGAGAGGAAGAAGCCCGCCATGATCCAGGTTTGCGTACATAGCGTTTGCTTGGTCTACCACATATGCCATGCCGACGTTGAGTGCCAGGATTTTAAGAACTTCCTCAAGGACAAAATGGTGAAATTCATTACTATAGACTTTAAGAATGACAGGGATGTCCTGCGTCGGATGGTCTCGTTGTAGGCAACCCCTTCGACCTCTAGAACAATCGGCTGGTGTCCTCTCGTCGGCCTTCAATGCTGACCTTGGTAGGAGCCATGGTTCATCCTTCGTACGGTAAACTGGAGAAACCTCCATACACGTTTCATCGTCATGCATGGCATCGGAATGTACTAGATATAGACCACATCCACTACGCTGCAATGGATGGCTACCTTTGCTTCAATATCTACAAGGGTTGGATGAAGAGCAATAGCTAAGTGTGCGGTTCAAGCAAAGAAGTATCAACCAAGAGGAAGAGGGACAAGGACGAAGTTGAGGACGTGGACGAGGACTCCGAGTAAGGTGGCAGTGTCATTGCTCATGGTGGTTCTAATGCAGTGTCTACCGGAATAGTTGCAAAGTTTAATTTCAGGTGTGCTTAATTTAATTTGAGGGGTGTGTTGTGTTGAGCCCCCAACAGAACTATGTTATGTTTCTTCTCGTTACTTTAACTCTTCAGTACGTACATACTAGTATTTCTTACATTTCATATTTTAGTTGGTATAGCACTACCACTCATTTCTTCACATTATATACATACAATATATATGGCCAACATCATATAGCCAGCAGTTTAGTTGTCAAAGAATTTTAGGGTGCTTAGTTTTGTCAAAGAATTCCAGGATTCTTAGAGGGTGCTTGGATCCAAGGGACTTATTTTAGTCTGACTAAAAATAGTCTATTGAAGAGGCTAAAGTTCCAAGCACCCCTGACTAAAGAGGGGCTAAAACTAGTCTTGAGACTAAATTTTTTTAGTCAGGGGTACCCCTACTAAAATGTGGATTAGTCCTCTCTCTACTCATATAACTCCTCTCCTTTAACACAGGCGAGTTCTGGATTGGAGGGTTTGGAGGATAATAAATGCCCATTAACTTGATTTTAGCCTTTTTAGTATTTGGATCCAAGCATGGGTGAGGCTAGCATGTTTTAGTCCCGCTACTTTTTGTCATGGGACTAAAACGTATCCAAGCACCCTCTTAGTTTTATTTGAGGGGTGGGTTGTGCTGGACACCATTATTGTGACTAGCCTTTTTAATAGTACTATATGCATAAGTTGGCGATGAGCGCTCTCTATATGTACCACCTTTTTTTAAATTTCAAGTTTTGCTCCATGGCGCAATCCATCGATACTACTGATGTACAAAAGTATACATTTTTTAAAGGCTAGAGGACGAGGCAGTCTAGCTTGGTCGATTTCACGAGAGGCGAGGGTCTTTGTGATTTGACAGCTCAGTACTGCTGGAAGGCGGGTCCTTATGATTTGACTGCTCGTATAGATGCGCTGACGACCTGATCAAGGAGGAGAAAAGAACCATGCGGTATACTCAAGTTTTCCACTGGAGTAGTACTGCGATGGAGGAGCACGAAACACGGCATCCCAGTGCCATATGGCGATAAAAAATGATCTAATTTGCTAGTCATCTCATTGTTAGCATTGTTCTATTCATTCCCTCAAAAAACCATTGTTCTATTCATGGCTCGCAGAGGACGTGACACGTGCGGCGAAACACCTGAAGCAAGATGAAACACAGGAGCAAAAGAAGAAGGAAGATTATCACCCCAAATGATCTAATTCGCCTTGGAGTCGTAACTGCTTCTTCATCTCCTCCACGACCTCCATCTCCTTGCGCGTCTCCTCCACCATCTTCTTCATTATGTCCATGATGCGAGATTTCTCGACGCGAGCCTTCATCATCTGTTCCACGGCCGCATTACGTACCTTGACAGCAGCCGGGTGCTCGATGCGGAGCTTCACCAACTCCTCCTTCTATTCCATGACGAGGTCCTGCAGCATCTTCATCGAGGAACTACTATTCTCATGCAGCTTCTTCCAGCCGGCGTTCTTCTCCTTCAACAGGTCGATCTCGTGGCATAGCTTCGCCTTGTCCTCCTGAAGTCGCAGGATTTCGCCGGTCGCCTTCTTCTCCGAGGCAATGCTCTTCTTCAGCAGCATCACCAAGCCCGCGGTCAACTGCCCCTACTGACTGAGCTCAGCGGGCATGTGGTCGAGGCTCTCCTTGAGCAACTCCATCAAGCCTTGGATGAACTCCTTCTACTTATTGAGGTGCTTATTGAGCTGATCGGGCATGCCGTCGAGGGATAACGACTCCAGCTCCGCCGGCTCGGCATGTTTGCCTCCGCGGCTAGGGCGCTCCTGGGAGCCATCGCCTGCCCGTGGGAGATCTTTCGAGGTCTCTGTGTGGGGGCGAGCCCTCTTTTTTTCCGCAGCCTTGGTTGCCGCTCCCTTGTTACGAGTAGTTCTCGACCTAGAGCTCTGTTCACCGGCCATGGCAACGACGGACGAAGAAGAAGAACTTATGAGGAGGAAAGGTAGAGTAATTTTCGGTTCGGTAGTTCCCCTTTTTATAACTTAAGTACTAGCACTAGTACTAATACCTGCATAGTGGGAACACATTTAGGTTTGGTATGTACTAGTAGGTGTGAGCAGGCTTTCGAATGTGATGGGAACAAGGTAAAGATTAATTGATGGTTTTGGTTTCGAGGCCCGAAACGGCTCCCGTTGAGTTTAGCGGAACATAAATTTCAAGTACTACACTGCTCAAATGTGTAAATATTATGTTACTGTCAAAAATTGGCACAAAATATGAAGGAGACCAATGGAAGTACTACTAGCAACCCATAATTTAACTACTCGCATGCGCGTAGTGGAGTAATAATGTCTTTCTTCCGCCCTCACGTCCACTCAATTTGCATGCGTTGTATTAATTGACCATCAATGAAGTGAATGACTTTACATGCGTCAAATTATCACATGGGGTGGATCTTGGTACAAAATTGCGTCCGCCCGTGTACCCGTGTGTGCGTGCGAGGGAATGAGTGCATGCGTGGCGTGCGTGCACATCTTCGCTTCGTGCATGTACCGCCAGTATGGCTCAGGGAGGACGAGTACATTCTTTTGGAACCAGCAGCACGTCACTGTGATCAATCCATGCATGGAGGTCGCGACAACGCCTCCACATGTGCCATGTGGCTTCATGAACTGTAAGAGAGACACTATGTAGCGTGCCATTGGTATTCTAATTTACGTGTTTTGCACATACTCGAAGTACTAGTAAGGTACACATGCATTGCACGCATCAGACTTTGGAACCAAATTATGAATAAATACCACACTATAGCATGTAAGCTCTGAGTCATATATGCCTGATGTAGCCCTTCGTTTAATTCTTATAGTTCATCTCATTCAAAATCAATTAGTTTTTATAAAAAAAGCTAAGAACGCGGGAATAGGAAAAACATGGGATTATAGTGGAATGTCGTCTTGAATCCTACAGGATTGTACGAGTGTTTGATTGTGCATAGAAAAAATGCAGAATTCTTTCAAAGAGGTTTGAGTGGATGGGATGTTTCCTATGAAATCTAGTGCAAATGAATCATATAGAAAAATTCCTATGGTTTACAATCCTACGAATCAAACAACCAAGATAGGAAAAATTCCTAATGATTAGAATCCTCCAAAATTCCTTTGAGAATCCTTTGAATCAAAGAAGCCCTTAATCTATTTTGTGATTCATGGAATTGTGCATTGTAAAGCATAAACTAAAAACAAATAATGGAAATTCAACTAGAAAAAAAGTTTGGGCAGTTATGATACGGAAGATTCTAGAACAAAAGAGAACTAGTGTTATTTTGAGGTTTGTGCATTATGCTTAAGTTCAACCATGGAGTCTGCTAGATTGTACATGTGGCAAAATCTGCTGGGGGACTAGAAGATGGTGCGAGGGGCCGAGTGGAGGGAGACTATGAAGGAATGCACAAGTGCAAGATCGGTATTTAGAGATAGGGGGCGAACACGTGCGCTGTTGCGCGCAGTGGCGGAGCCATGAAAAATAAATGAGCTAGGGGGGCAAGCATTGCTAATCCTTTACGAGGAGGGTCAATTCATGAACTTAAACCATTTTTAGCAGCAATTGTCTAATGATCACATTCTTATTAGCCTCGATATATAGTGATGTTAGGGGGGAGGGGGCAAGGCCCTTACTGCCCCTATCTTCGCCATTGTGCACGCGTCAGAGAGATGAAGCGGAAGCCATGGATGATGAGAGGGGGACGTTGGATATAAATTAATGTGGGTGTATTAGCTATATATGTTAATCCTATATAGAGAGGTATAGATTGATCAATGTGGACGTGGGAAAGAGGGTGAGACCTCACTGGATATATCGATTGATCGGTTTGTGTGGAAAACTATGAAAGACCTAGCTATATACACACATACATAGAGGAACATCGATCGTTGCACATGAACGCGTGAGAGATAAAGAATGCCCGATATGATGGAGAGGGGATGTGTGTGGGTGTGTGCCTTCATGGGAGACCGACCTAAAGAAAAAGATTGCATGCGTACGATGGATAATGCCGACTGGTAGTGTGTGTGCATGCATGCACGAGAGAAAGTTAGTGGTACAATTATAAAGAAAATACTACTGTGTGGGTGTAAAAGAATAGGTGAGGTCATAATCAATGTAAAGTTGAATTCAAATATTTGAATAAGAGATCCTGATGTTTGAAACCCATGCATGCATGAATATAACGGAGATCTACGCAGTGTGGTTTGGAAACGAGCATGTTGTAATGTATACACATTGAACAAGGTCAGACTGATTTGAATTACCGATGGCAGACATCATTTGGCCATGTCGCATCCGTGCATGGACACACTATTCTAATTGGAGATGATGGGCGGCTTTCGCATCACATATCTATATCTATACCCCTATATATATTATTTTTTATATTTTTTTATATTGTGTGCGGGTAACTTTAACTTTGAAAGATGGTCATTGGATGAGGCGAATCCGATGGTCCAAAGATGGCAAATTTGAGCACTACTGGCCGTTGGATATCATCTAGATTCACCAGATTTCACTACATGTATAATCTAGAAGACTCCATGGTTGAACTTAAGCATAATGCACAAACATTAAAACACAAGCACTTCTTATTTGTTCTAGAATCTTCCGTATCAGAATTGCCCAAATGTTTTTCTACATGACTTGCCATTATTTGTTTTTACTTTATGTCTTACGACGCACAATTCCATGAATCTTAAAATAGATTAGCTTTCATATAAAAACTAGATTATTTTGAATGAAATGAGCTATAAGAATTAAACGAACATCTACATCATGCATATATGACTCAAAGCTTGCATGCTATAATGTGGTATTTATTCATAATTTGGTTGCCAAATCTCATGCGTGCAATGCACGTGTACCTTACTCTATTCTAAATGGTGTTTGTGCGTGTGTGTGTGTGTTGTGCGTGTTGAGGTGCAAATTGTCTTTTTTGGGTACATGTTAAGCTTGTTCTTCTGAAATTTCAAGCCGCGCCTTGTTATGACGAAAATTTCAAGCTAGCGTCTCTGTCTATCATGCTGCGAAACTCCGCCTCTTCAACCCGCGCCTTGTTAGCCCGGAATATTTAAGATATATATTTGTCTCGTTGTGCTCCGAAAAGTCCTCCATCTCAACCCGCTCCTTGCTATTCCGAAATTACAACGCGCGCGAAAACTCCCACCTCCTGTGAAATCCTGACACGCAAAATGCCCGTGGTACCCCTGAACCAAAAGAACCGCCTCAAATTGGTGTGGTACTTTCGTAACTTACCCCACATTTCGGACAAGCGCGTCTCTAAGCCATGGCTCCCCACTGCCATCCCATCCACCCACCCATTCGTACACCGAGGCTGTGAAAACCCGCGATGAAACCCCACACCCTGCTCTGTCCGCCACCCAGCCGGAGCCTCTTCCCCGATGACATCGTCCACAGCAACACCTCGACATCCCTCATCCACCATACCGGATGAGGATCCATCGTCGATCTCATCGTCCCGCCGGTTCAGCCACCCCGTCCTCCACCTCCAAGGAGCTGCCCCGACATTCCCCTCGTCTTTCGCGCCACCTCCATTCCCACACCGCCGTCTTCACCTGCACCACCGGAAGAGCATCATCATTACCGTTTCCTCAGATGAAGATGCGGCCTAATCGGCGCCACCAAAGAGGTTGTACACTAATCACCGCATTTTCTTCTTGATTCGATCTCACGGTGCTGCCGGTGCTCGGTCCCAAGCCGACATGGCGCGGCTCCATCCACGGCGGCGTCGCCGGCCACTTCCTCCACGGCGTCGCTCCCTCAGCGGCGACGTCCACATCAGTAGGATCTGGTGCTGCTTTAGCTCTCGCTCGCGCTGCTGCTCTGCTCTTGCTCTCGGTCCCCTGCCTGGTCTGCTCTTCCTATTGCTCTTGCTCGCGCTACTGCTCTCTCTCTTGCTCTTGCTTGCGATGCTGCTCTGATTTAGCTACACTTCAGTCGACTGAATCAACTGTTGGGTCAGTCGATTTTCAGGGGGTGTGGGGCTCGCCGGGGTGAAGGAAGAACCAGCCGCAGCGGGGAGGGGGGCTCGCTGGAGAGGTACCCCACTATGTATCTTAGGGTTCAGGATGGGGGCGGTGGTCGTTGGCGGTGGCGGGGCGTTGGCATGGCAGTGGCGTGGCGATGGCGTGGGGATCGCCGGAGAAAAAGCTCGGCACGGGGGGCCTTGAGGGATGACAGGGGCGGCGGCGGACCGGCGCTGGGGAGTGTTTTTAGGGCGGGCGGGGCGGTGCACCGCCGGCCGCGGGCGGCGGGGGGGCTGCTGTTTGGCCGATGGTGGCTGGGGGTGGAGGTTGAAGATGAACCGCAGGCCCTTGATTTCGTATCCAACGGCTCCAAAATCGACCGACCAGAGATGAAAAAGTCAGTCGACCGACGTGTAGCCTCACCTTGCTAGTGCGTTCAGTTTGGACAGCAAAATTTAGTTTCAACAGTTAAGTTCAGTTTCGACAGTTCAGTTCAGTTTCGATAGTTAAATTTAGTTTCGACAGTTAAATTCAGAGATGAGTGGTTGATGTATTTTACATCTAGCACTTTGTGGTTATGTATTTTACGTATGTATTGGAGATGCTATTAGAATTCCACTCAGGTTAACATTGTTCGTTGTCTCTCTTGTCCTGCTTCAGCCTCAGCGTTGTACAACTCACCGGAGCTGCTCCAACAACGAAACCCTCCATCACAGCGGAGCAGTACCTCGGGCTCCATCTCCAGACGCCTAAGACCGTCTTCCCCTCCTCCGACAGCCAAGTCAGCCGGAGCATCCTCATTGACCAACCCAATCACGCTGAGATCGACATGGCTTTGCCAAAGAGGTTGTACACTTGTTGCATCTCTTTTTTACTCTACATGTTATATATATTGTCCACTGAGCACTCGTAGTAACGGGAAATACGATTATTTTATCCTACTATATGACAAGCAGTGAGGTACCAGGCAACTTAGCTATCTATGATGGACTCTCCTGAATGCCATCATTATTTATTTCTGCGTGTTTGAGCTGTGCATTTGTCGATGGGCCTGGGAGTTGAGCTAGTATGGCAGTGGCCTGGGTCCAAAGTAATAGAAGTAGCACAAAAACATTTTTTAGTGTAGGATTTTCCTTTCTCAAGCCTGCCTACTAGAATCCAGTGCTTGAAAGGAAAAGTGAATGAAAAACATCAGAATTGGAAAGTTTCCTATGGTACTACTTCTCATGAATCTGGTGCAAAGGAATGGAGCAAAGGAAAACTGTAGGATTTGTTCCTTTAGTGTCTCCTTGAAAGAAAAACCGTAGGAATTCTAATTTGCACTTCTCCTCCTTTTCATATTCCTATTCATCAAGCACAAGACTAAGAGATAGTAGAATAATAGCATTATAACCATACATTTTCTTGTGGTTTGACTTAATCTCATCATGCTTTTTTGCATCCTGTGATCTTCCAATTGTTATGAATCAAACACCCAGATTGGCAGAAATCCTGTGTTTTTAAATTCTCTGTTTTGCACGTGCATTCCTATCCTATTCCTGTCTATTTCCTATCCCTGCATTGTTAGAATCCTCAAATTCAAACAAGCCCTTACTCAATTACTTATGTTACAGATATGTGTCAAAGAAAACCTTGTGTGGTTTGTCCTGCTCCTGCGGCGCTCTGTTCCACCCCAGCTCAGCTGCTCTAACGACGGAAGGGTTCACCACAACAGGGATCCGCTCTCCAGACTGTCTTTCTCCGCCTCAGATCTTCTTCCCCGCCGCCGGCAGCCACGGCAACTGCATTACCATCATCAACTGAGCAGATGACCTTGAGGACTACACGGGTCAGCAAGAGAGGTCGCACTCTTCCATGTCTGCTTACGTTATGCGTCGCTTAATATGATGACATGCTACATTATCGTCGTGTTCACCTATTAGACTCCGAGTCAGGTCCAAACTAATGCTGAAACTTTAGTTTTTAAATGGTTGTGGGGTACATATTGGGGCAACAATCAGTACTATATGTTTACTATCTGGTTAATCTTCGGTGTCTACTATGAGTTTCATGTTGGGTGCAAACAAACATTAAAGGAGCCATTATCTGTATTTTTTAACTAAAGCTATTATCTGCCTGCTATCATTGGTTTTGGGTCTATCCACAGTTTGCTACCATCACTCTGGATTTGTGCATGCACTCCTTACATAATCTCACTATGTTTTATTCCTATGCATGCCAGTGATTGTACACAATGGAACTGATCATGTAGGGAAAAAGAGACGAGCCTTGCATGGCAATAAAATTTCATGCAAACGTCATTCCATGGTGGGCGCAAAGGCAGCCCCCCCTCCACCCATTTCAGATCGTAATCAAGAGGAAGATAACTGTTCTGAGGGGGATTCAGAAGGAGAAGACCACTCCTATTTACCCCATGAGGTCTTTGCTCTAACTTGGCCTGCTGATGTTGGTAATATCATGCATATGGTGCCTTGCATTGCTTACTGTATACATTAAAGATGTCATCTGCTTAGTTTAGACATGCTTTGTGTCAATGCCATATGTTTAGTTTCTTTATCGCATATGTGAATCATGCAATGCCATCTTGTCTAGCCAGGCATCATATATGTGAATTTTGCAATGCCACCCTGGTTAACCAGTCATCTTATATGTGAATTATATCATGCCATCATTTTTTTATTACGTGCTAAATTTGTCAACAATTTTAGTACATTCAATTACTCTTCCTGTGCATCAGCCATTCGGCATGGACATGGAAAAATCTGGAGTGGAAACAAGGTCTTCAGAGCAGACAATGCTATTTGACAAAGCGCATGTCTTGCTAGTTACTGATAGCTCCTCAGAGGAGGATTCAGAGATAGATGACCAGTCATATCCCCCCCTGATGTACATGCCCTAACTTGGCAGGGTTATGTTGCTCATATCGTGCGTATCGTATCTTGCATTGCTATGTCATTTGCTTAGTTTAGACATGCTTTGTGTGAATGCCACCTGTTTAGTGTCTAATCACCATATATGTGAATTATGCAATGCCTTCTTGTTGCAAGACATTATATATGTGAATTATGCAATGTTATCTTGTTGCAAGGAACTACGTATGTGAATTATGCAATGCGATGTTGTTTAGGCAAGCGTCATATATGTGAATTATATCATGCCGTCTTTTTTTTGTATTTCTCATTGCTTTTGTCGACAATGTTTGTATATTCAACTAGTCTTCCTGTGCATCAGCCATTTGAATTGGTGATGGAGAAATCTGGAGTGAAAACAAGGTCTTCAGAGTAGACAATGCTACCTGGTGAAGCAGATATCTTGCTGGTTACAGATAGCTTTTGAGAGGAGGATTCAAAGGAAGATGACCAGTCCTATTATCCCCCTGAGGTGTATGCTCAAACTTGGCAGGGTTATATTACTCATATAATGCATATGTTGTATTGCAATGCTTAGTTTTTACATCATATACACAATATTGAATGCCATCTCCTTAGTTGACACATCATATATGCGATTGCCCTCTTCTCACTTCCTTAGTATATAAATCATATATTTGAATTATGTCATACCATGATGTTTACATAGACAGCATGTATCTGAATTATGGCATGCCAACCCATTTTCTAAAGACATAATATAGTTATATCATCTCATCCTGTTTACATAGTCATCATATTTTAAATTATGTCATTCTATCCGTGAATTATATCATGTCATCATGTTTCCATCGACGACATGTTTGTGATTTATGGCATGCCAACCACTTTAATAGACACATCGTATAGTTATATCATGTCATCCTATTTACATAGTCGTCATATTTTGAAGTATGTCATTCTATCCTGTTTAGTTAGCCATCATACATGTGAAATTGTGTCATGCTATCCTGTTTAATTAGCCATCATATATGTGAAATTATGTCCTGCTATTCTGTTTGCTTAGACAACATAAATGTGAATTATTTCATGCCCTGTTTTCTTCCCTACTCCCCATTGCACCTGTCTATCTTACAATGTCTGTACATTCAATTACTTTTCTTGTTTATCAACCATTTCAATTGGAGGGAGTGATGGCAGTATCTATGGGAGTAAAAACATAGTCTTCAGAAAAGATCATGCTACCTGTCAACGCAGATACAACCACGGTTGTACTTTCCCAAGAACTAGCCCCACCACACATAACCAACACTCATGCAGATTGTACCCCTACCCAGTTGGACAGAGAACCAGCTACACCCCTTTTAACCCCAACCCCGGCAGATAGACACCCAGTACCCGTTGACACATCACCGTCTCCACCACAGAGCACCCAAACACGAGCAGTTAGTAGGGCAACTGCAGTGCCCAAATCACGAGGACCACCACTCCGTACCCAAAGTCAATGCTTAAAGCAGAAGAAGAATTGTTCTTAGGTTAGGTTCCGTAGCTATGGTTTATACTACTTTGCTCTTGCATCACTGTATTTACTGATACCAACTAATTTCAAATTTGAAGCATGCAATTGAAACTCCAATGGCGCAACAGGTATGTTTTAAACCTGTTTCTTCAATGTGTTTGGTTGTTTGCTGTTGTAACTTCCTCTATGTTGATTTCAGTTTCAATTGAATAAATAGTTATGTTCTCATGCCATGCACATTACAAGTGTTGTTATTGCTGTGTAGTTTCCCACACTTATATTCTGTCTATGCTGCTTTGTCTTAAATAGATATGATTCGAACTGTATCTATCTTGATTTGGCAACATAAACTAGAATGATATAGACCATATAGTGACCATACTACATAGATATATGTTTGTTTCATGATGTTATCCTGTCCACCTTACTACTGAACTGGTTTACCAAAATGAGTTTCATATACTACATTGTAAACCTGAGATGTGTTTGTTTGTTTCTCTTTTAGAACACGGATAAAATATGGGAGAAGAGTACCATGTTATGCAATGGTAAAGGAAATAATGTAGATAAGGTTCAAGATAGTGAGACATCCTCGTTGGTATCCAAGAAAGCTGATAAAAACTATATTGAAGACACTGAGACAACCCCAAAGTCCTGTCTTGATGTAGTGTTCGAGTTACTAGCTACCACTGCTGGCACCAGCTCTTCGAACTCGTTGCTTGAATCAGTTTGGCTTCTTGAGTCTCAACTTCAAGTTGAAAGACATTGATCAGATGTTATGTGATAGGAAGCAGAAGGACTAAGAAAGTCCCTGCAGAATTCATATGCATACTTTCTGGTGCAACAACAAGCGTTGGAGGACTTAAGCGCCAAACAAGAGAAAGTTAATAAGCTTGCTAAGCATCTTGCCTGCATTATGGGTACCTAGGATATTGTTTCTTGAGCTCTTCTTAAGTGGTTTCAGTTCTGGACTTGTTTTGCTGTGGCGTTTATATGCTGATGTGTTCCCTATATTTGCACTGGTGGCGAACTTTGATGCCTAGTGGATGTAATATGTGTAATAGCCGTGATAGCCTAGTGTAAGTTGCTTGCTTATTTATTTCCTTGTTGTCTTGTTTATTTGTTTGCTTGTAGTCAGTGCAGTTCTTTTTCTACGGTTTGCTAGTGGCTGCAATAACCTATTTTTTAAAACTAGGCCACAATAACCATGGGCTAATATTTACTGTAGTGACACTGGGCCTCCCACGGGCCATATAAGCAGTGGGCCTTCTACGGGCCGTATAAACAGCGGGCCTTCTATGGGCCGTAGAAATAGTGGGCCTTCTATGGGCCGTAGAAACAATGGGCCTTCTACGGGTCGTATCATCAATGGGCCTTATACGAGATGTATGATCGATTGGCCAAACATACCGCATTCTGGCCGTAAACGGGCTAGAGTTGGAATCATCCGTTCATGGGCCGACCATAACGGGCCATCGTTAATAGGCCGTATTTGATGACGCTATGAAAATGGCCCAATGTATTAACGGACCACAAACGGGCCGACTGTAACCACGGGCTAAATTTGGCCCACAAACAGAAAATGACAGTAATGGGCCGTAAGTAAAAGAATGCTGGAAAATAGCCCAAGAATAAATGGGCTCTGAGAAGGCCGAAAGATAACATGGGCTGGAAACGGCCCAACGGAATAATGGGACGTTAATGGGTATAAAGTGATACACTATTCTTTACGGGCCAGTTTCACCACGGGCTGTTAATGGGTGTAAAGTGATACACTGTTCATTACGGGCTAATTTCACCATGGGCCATTAATAGGCTAAGAGTTACATAGGGCCTCATATGGGCCGAAGGACTTCATGGGCCATACATGGGCCAGAAGTGAAAATGGGTTGGAATCATATTGGATGGCCGAGATGACGCTACTGGGCCTAATTCAAATAGGGCGTAACGGGCCTTGGGTTAGCAGGCTGTAAATGGGCTATATGCGAACAAGCTGTTAACAGGCTTTCCATGGGCTGACCCGCCACCTTTTGACCAAGTCAAACAGGCCGGCCTTTTCACAGGAATGGGCCTCTGTTGGGTCGTGCCACGTGTCGACGTATCATAGGCGCCTTCTGTCCAATGAGTGGATGACATCTGTCCCAGTGATGAGCTGACACGTGTTTCCTCCAGCCAATGATGATTTTACACGTGGAAAATCCCCATTGGTCGGGGCTGTTAATGGGTTATCGGATCCAAAACCCGACCCAATAGCTTAATTGTGTTCCGTTACGGTGAATGCCACGTGTCGGTCACCCTTGATGAAAGCACTTCTGTGACGTGTGATTTATCGTCATGGAAGTGAACACTTTCGTGATGATAATTTTGGTAATGTCATGGAACACTTCTACGACAGCACAGGTATGACTATCTTAATTCTGTTATAAATTTGTCATGGATGTACATGTATGACAGAAAACGGGACCTACTGTGACAAACACGTATCATCACGGAAGTGTATTTTTTGTAGTGTTACCTCTTGGGCGGCCATTTATGAAATCTGAGGGTTGACCAGTCGTCGGCTTCCGCCCCCACGTAGATGGTACGGGGGTGTTCGGGAAAAATCTAAACACTCTTTACTCCACATTATGGTCCTTAAAGGAGGTGTTCAGTGCAACGAACAAGGCAATCAGACTATGCGGCCTTTACCGCCCTCACTTAGCCATAGGAGTTTGACAATTAAAAAGTTTGGCGAAGCCCCTGGTATTCGGAAGGCCGAACTAGGGGCGCTATGCACGCCTAATCGGAGGGACCGATTCTTCACGCGAAGCGGAAAAAATCTCTAACAATTTGGAACCTCTCGAACAGCTGATCGGCTCTCGCCGCATCATGACAGTCAGTTTTCGGCTTTCTCTACTGAGGTGCTCGTCCGGAAGAACCAGGACACAATCGCAGTAGTTCTCCCTTGACTACCCTAGCTGATATAGAGGAACATAAGATAGTAAGCACAGGAGCCAGGCAACCCAACTATTGACCAAAGACATGATTCGGAGCCGATGCATATAATGCTATAAGTTCGGGGAGTCGAACTATACTATAAAAGTGTTCGGACTTTTTATTGCCATAGTGTTGGGTGTAATGAAGCCCCTAGCATAGTAATACGTACCATAGCGTACGTGTGCGGTAGGTGATTAATACCGAGGTGAGTAAATGGAAAAAATTAAATAATGAGATGACGCTACCGTGTATTCACCATTGTGATGTAACTAGTACGTTGGGGCATACTTTGTACAAGTAATATGATAAGCAAAATAGGGCTATTTAACCTGCCGCAACCAAGGGCGAGCTACATGCGGGTATGAAGAGCAAGTATGGCAATCGTTTAGTAGAGACCACCTGGGGATTCCCTTGTAAGCCAGAGCTCCTTGCCTCCTTGGTGTGTTCTGCAAGCAGGTTGTCCACATAGACCTTCAAAAGAGAAGAAAACTCATGAAAAGGAAAAGTGAAATCATGTGAATCCCAGGGTCGGTCGAGCCGTACAGTGGATCACGAACGAGTTATGCCTCCGTCAATTCCCCTGGGGTTTTGAGTGCGTAGTTTATGTACGCGCGGTATTGGTGTCGTTGCCTTATCAGGGCTGGGACAGAGGTCGAATTGCTAATTCGGCCAAGCTGCACTGTCCTACTGCAGTGTGGTCTAGACCCTCTTGATGATGTCCAGGGGCTCGGCAGTCGGATTGTAATGCTGCTTGAGAAGGCCGCTCTGTACTTCTGCTTCTAGGGCGGCGGTGTGTTCCTCTGTACAGAGGGAGCGTTCCGTGTTTCCATTTACTGTAATGATGCCACGTGGGCCGGACATCTTGAGCTTGAGATAAGCGTAATGTGGCACCGCATTGAACCTAGTGAATGCGGTTTGTCAGAGCAGAGCGTGATAGCCGCTGCGAAATGGGGCGATATCGAACATTAGTTCTTCGCTTCGGAAGTTATCCAGGGAACCGAATACTACCTCCAGCATTACTGAGCCCGTACAGTGGGCCTCTACGCCTGGTATGACTCCTTTAAAGGTAGTTTCGTGGGCTTGACCTGTGAGGGGTTGATGCTCATTTTACGTACTATATCCTGATAGAGCAGGTGGAGGCTGCTACCACCGTCCATTAGGACTCGCATCAGGTGAAATCCGTCGATGATTGGGTCGAGGACTACTGCGGCTGAACCACCATGGCGGATGCTGGTTGGGTGATCTCGGCGGTCGAAGGTGATTGGGGATGTCAACCACGGATTGAATTTCGGGGCGACTGGCTCTAACGCATAGACGTCCTGAAGTGCACGCTTGCGCTCCCTTTTGGGGATGTGTGTAGCGTATATCATGTTCGCCACTTTGGCTTGAGGGGGAAATTTCTTTTGCTCCCCAGTGTTCGGCTGCTGGGGCTCCGCGTCATTGTCCTTGCTCTGTGATTGTCCTTCCTTATTTCTGCTGTTAACCTTGCTGGCTTGTTTAAATACCTAGCAATCTCTGTTGGTATGGTTGGCCGGTTTGTCTGGGGTGCCATGTATCTGGCAGGGACGATCGAGTATGCAGTCCAAGCTGGATGGTCCTCCGCTGCTCTTTTTATAGGGCTTCTTTCGCTGGCCGGACTTGGCGCCACTGAATCCTGCGTGAACTGTAGTGTCATCAGCGTTATCGCCATTGCTTTGTCATTTGTGTCTATTGCACCAGAGCTTGTTGATGCTGTTTTTGGCCTCGGAGGGGCCTGTTTCGTTGGCTGTGTTTGTACTGCAAGCCAGGCAACTATCCTCTCCCACGCAAAAGCGGGTCATAAGTGCCGTGAGGGCTGCCATGGATCTCGACTTTTCTTGGCCGAGGTGGGGGCAAGCCATTCATCCCGGATGCTATGCTTAAAGGCTGCTAGGGCTTCAGTGTCCGGACAGTCGACGATCTGGTTCTTTTTGGTTAGGAACCTAGTCTAGAATTTTCTAGCTGATTCTCCAGATTCTTGAACTATGTGGCTTAAGTCATCGGCATCGGGTGGCCGGACATAAGTTCCTTGGAAGTTGTTGAAGAAAGCCTCTTCCAAGTTCTCCCAGCTACTGATTGAGTTCTCATGCAGGCTATTTAACCAGTGCTGAGCTAGTCCTTTGAGTTTTAATGGGAGGTATTTTATGGCGTGGAGGTCATCTCCTCAGTCCATGTGGATGTGGAGAATGAAATCCTCGATCCATACTGCAGGATCCGTTGTGTCGTCGTACAATTCGATATTGATGGGCTTGAACCCCTCGGGGAATTCATGATCCAGTACTTCATCTGTGAAGCAGAGCGGGTGTGCGGCGCCTCTATATTGGGCCACATCGTGGCAGAGCTCTGAAGGAGTCCGTCTGCGGCATTCGGCTCGAGCGTGGTTAGGTTTGTCATGTCCAAATACGTAGCGGTCATCGCGCCTCGAGGCACGTCCTCGTGATCCGTAGATCGATCTTGTGTGTCCTGCTCTAATATTCAGGGTCTGTCGAAGGTTGTACGTATGACTCCGGACTCTTCCGTCCCTATTTTGACCGGGTGGTGGGGCGGTCTGCTGTTCAGCCTGAGTTGCCTCTTTATCTCGACCGCGGGGTGGCCGTTCCGCCGCCCTGTCCCGACCATGTGGTGGTTGATCCGCATTGCGCGAGGGAGATATATGCTTCGGTGCTTCCTCATCGAATTGAGGTAGCAGTCTGCGTCTTGGATAGCTCTTGGCTGGGCGGTTGAGGCCATATTCCTCGGCTATCAGGACGTCAGTCCATCTGTCGACGAGCAGGTCTTGTTCAGCTTGAAGCTGCTGTTGTTTTTTTTTTCAGGCTCCTTGCAGTGGCTATGAGCTGAAGCTTAAAGCGCTCCTACTCAAGAGGATCCTCAGGCACGATGAAGTCTTCGTTGCCGAGGCTTGTATCCACCTCGGAGGGCAGATGGTAACTATCATCCTCCGGGTCATCTTCTATGGTCTGTTTGTTAGTGTTGTCTTGCCTGCTATTGTGTTCCTGTTCGGATGTAGCCCCAGCGGGGTCTTCATTGTTTTCGGCGTCTCCCAGAGTACTATTTTCTCCGGTGCCAGTGTTTCTGTTCTTTGAGCGATGGGGCTTAGGGCGGCGTTTGGGCCGCCGGCACTTGGACTGTGTCTCGGAGGTTTTGATCATATTTGGCTCTTCTTTGTCGTCGCCAGATCCTTTAGGTGTATCAACCATGTACACATCGTATGAAGAGGTGGCCGTCCAGTGTCCAGTGAATGGCGGGTCTTGGCCTTGCTCCTTGTCGGCATCATCGTCCATACTGTCGATGTCTTCAGAGCCATAGTCAAGCACGTCGGTTAAGTCATCGACGGTGGCTATGAAGTGGGTGGCGGGTGGGGAGAAAAATTCCTCATCATCCGCCTCTAGCTCGAACTGGACATAGTTCGGCTGTGAGTCCTTTTCCAAGGATAAATTCTATAAAGATTTTAGCATGTCGCCCAAAGGCGAGTGTTGAAACACGTCAGCGGTGCTGAACTCGAGGATCGATAAACGATCTAGCTCGGTGTCCGCAGGTGTACACAATCCGGAACTTGTAGTCGGGGACGAGTCCGAAGTTCCGTTAAAACGAATATCACAGGGCATCGAGTCCATGTGCGGCTCCAATGCCGTGGTCTCTGAGGCTTCGGATGGCTTGGTCTGCTTTGGCTCTAAGGTCGTTGCAGCCGCAGGAACCATCTCCTGGGTGTGATCCAATGACAGATTTTAGTTACTTTCATCGGGATGAGGGGGAGCGATCATCGTGGGATCCAGTCCCTCGAAGATCAAGTCTCCACGGATATACGTGGCGTGGTTCAAGCTTCCGAATCCGACCTGATGGCGGGGGCGTAGCTGCCGATCTGCTCCAGATGGCCAAGCGAGTTGGCCCGCAGTACAAAGCCACCGAATACGAGGATCTGTTTGGGGAGGAAGGTTCCTCCTCGGACAGCGTCATTATTGGAAATTGAGGGGGCCTTCAAACCTTTTGTCGATGACATAGTGGAACTCTCAATGAAAGCACCAATGTCGGTGTCAAAATGGGCGGATCTCGGGTAGGGGGTCCCGAACTGTGCATCTAGGATCGATGGTAACAGGAGACAGAGAGCACGATGTTTACCCAGGTTCGGGCCCTCTCTATGGAGGTAATACCCTACTTCCTGCTTGATTGATCTTGATGAATATGAGTATTACAAGAGTTGATCTACCACGAGATCGTAATGACTAAACCCTAGAAGTCTAGCCTATGGTAATGAGTATATGTGGTGTCCTTTCCGGACTAACCCCTTCGGTTTATATAGACAACGAGGGGATCTAGGGTTTACATGGAGTCGGTTACATAAGAAGGAATCTTCGATGGCTAAGCTTGCCTCCCACTCTAAGTAGAGTCTAATCCGGACACTATGCAGTCTTCGGCCTTCATGTCTTCACAGCCCATCAGTCCGGCACAAAGGATAAAAGGCCGGACGCACGAGGACCCCTTAGTCCAGGTCTCCCTCACTAGGGCCAGAGAAGCTACAAGTACTATCTCCTGGGTATGGACCGATGAAAGATTTATGTCACATTCATCGTGGTGGCAGGGAGTAGTTGCCGTGGTCTCAAATCCGTCAAAGATCAAGTCTCCACGGATATCCGCGGCGTAGTTCAAGCTTCCAAATCTGACCTGATGTCCAGGGGCGTAGCTTTCGATCTGCTCCAGATGGCCAAGCGAGTTGGCCCGTAGTGCGAAGCCAACAAACACGAAGATCTGTCTAGGGAGGAAGACTTCCCCTTGGACAGCGTCGTTGAAGATGGTAGAAGGAGCCATCAATCCTTTTGACGACGGCTGAGTGGAACTCTCAATGAAAGCACCAATGTCGGTGTCAAAACCGGCGGATCTCGGGTAGGGGGTCCCGAACTGTGCGTCTGAGGTCGGTGGTAACAGGAGACAGGGGACACAATGTTTACCCAGGTTCGGGCCCTCTCTATGGAGGTAATACCCTACTTCCTGCTTGATTGATCTTGATGAATATGAGTATTACAAGAGTTGATCTACCACGAGATCGTAATGGCTAAACCCTAAAAGTCTAGCCTGTCTGGCTATGATTGTGAGGATATCTGTCTACGGACCTAGCCCTCCGGTTTATATAGACACCAGAGGGATCTAGGGTTACATAAGGTTGGTTACAGAGAAAGGAATCTTCGTATTTGGACGCCAAGCTTGCCTTCCACGCCAAGGAGAGTCCCATCCGGACATGGGTAGAGTCTTCGGTCTTTGTATCTTCGCAGCCCATCAGTCCGGCCCATGTCGAATAGGTCAGACACCCGAGGACCCCTTAGTCCAGAACTCCTTCAGAGAGGGAGGAGGCCGCCCCCCTAGGGGCGCGCCAACTGTGGGGAGTCCTACTAGGAATTCCAAGTCCTAGTAGGATTCCCCTTTCCTTTTCTGGAGTAGGAAAGAGGGAAAGGGAGAGGGAGTAGGAATGGGCAAGGGGGGCGCCGCCCCCTCCCCTGGACTCCATGGGGGCGCTTCCTCCCTTGGCCTACCTCCTCTTCTCCCTTAAGGCCCAATAAGGCCCAATTACTTCCCCGGGGGGTTCCCGTAACCTCCCGGTAATCCGAAAAATACCTGAACCTTTCTGAAACCTTTCCGGTGTCTGAATACCTTCGTCCAATATATCAATATTTACCTCTCGACCATTTCGAGACTCCTCGTAATTTCTATGATCTCATCTGGGACTCCGAACAAACTTCGGTCACCAAAACACATAACTCATAATACAAATCATCATCGTACGTTAAGCGTGCACACCCTACGGGTTCGAGAACTATGTAGACATTACCGAGACACATCTCCGGTCAATAACCAAAGCGGAACCTAGATGCTCATATTGGCTCCTACATATTCTATGAAGATCTTTATCGGTCAAACCGCATAACAAGATAAGTCATTCCCTTTGTCATCAGTATGTTACTTGCCCGATATTTGATCGTCGGTATCATCACGCCTAGTTCAATCTCATTACCGTCATGTCTCTTTACTCATTCCGTAATGCATCATCCCACAAATAACTTATTAGTTACATTGCTTGCAAGGCTTATAGTGATGTGCATTACCGAGATGGCCTAGAGATACCTCTCCGATACACGGAGTGACAAATCCAAATCTTGATCTATGCCAACTCAACAAACACCTTCGGAGACACCTGTAGGGCATCTTTATAATCACGCAGTTACGTTGTGACGTTTGATAGCACATAAAGTGTTCCTCCGGTATTCAGGAGTGGCATAATCTCATAGTCAGAGGAATATGTATAAGTCATGAAGAAAGCAATAGCAATAAAACTTAACGATCATTACGCTAAGCTAACGGATGGGTCTTGTCCATCACATCAGTCTCCTAATGATGTGATCACGTTCATCAAATGACAACACATATCTATGGTCAGGAAACTTAACCATCTTTGATTAACGAGCTAGTCAAATAGAGGCATACTAGGGACACTTTGTTTTGTCTATGTATTCACACATGTATCAAGTTTCCGGTTAATACAATTCTAGCATGAATAATAGACATTTATCATGATATAAGGAAATATAAATAACAACTTTATTATTGCCTCTAGGGCATATTTCCTTCAGTTCCCACTTGCACTAGAGTCAATAATCTAGATTACATAGTAATGATTCTAATACCCATGGAGTCTTGGTGCTGATCATGTTTTGCTCGTGGAACATGCTTAGTCAACGGGTCTGCGACATTGAGATCTATATGTATTTTGCAAATCTCTATGCCTGCCTCCTTGACTTGATCGCAGATGGAATTGAAGCGTCTCTTGATGTGTTTGGTTCTCTTGTGAAATCTGGATTCCTTCGCCAAGGCAATTGCTCTAGTATTGTCACAAAAGATTTGCATTGGACCTGATGCTTTAGGTATTACACCTAGACCGGATATGAACTCCTTCATCCAGACTCCTTCATTTGCTGCTTCCGAAGCAGGTATGTACTCCGCTTCACACGTAGATCCCGCCACGACGCTCTGCTTGGAACTGCACCAACTTACAGCTCCACCATTCAATATAAATACGTATCCAGTTTGTGACTTAGAGTCATCCGGATTAGTGTCAAATCTTGCATCGATGTAACCATTTACGACAAGCTCTTTGTCACCTCCATAAATGAGAAACATATCCTTAAACCTTTTCATGTATTTCAGGATGTTCTTGACTACTGTCCGATGATCCACTCCTGGATTACTTTGGTACCTTCCTGCTAAACTTATAGCAAGGCATACATCACGTCTGGTACACAACATTGCATACATGATAAAACCTGTGGCTGAGGCATAGGGAATGACCTTCATTTTCTCTCTATCTTCTGCAGTGGTCGGGCATTCAGTCTGACTCAACTTCACACCTTGTAACACAGGCAAGAACCCTTTCTTTGACTGATCCATTTTTAACTTCTTCAAAACTTTATCAAGGTATGTGCTTTGTGAAAGTCCAATTAAGCATCTTCATCTATCTCTATATATTTTGATGCCCAATATATAAGCAGCTTCACCGAGGTTGTTCATTGAAAAATTCTTATTCAAGTATCCTTTTATGCTATCCTGAAATTCTGTATTATTTCCAATCAACAATATGTCATCCACATATAATATTAGAAATGCTACAAAGCTCCCACTCACTTTCTTGTAAATACAGGCTTCTCCAAAAGTCTGTATAAAACCATATGCTTTGATCACACTATCAAAGCGTATATTCCAACTCCGAGAGGCTTGCATCAGTCCATAAATGGATCGCTGGAGCTTGCACACTTTGTTATCACCTTTAGGATTGACAAAACCTTCTGGTTGCATCATATACAAATCTTCTTTAATATATCCATTAAGGAATGCAGTTTTGACATCCATTTCCAAATTTCATGATCATAAAATGCGGCAATTGCTAACATGATTCGGACAGACTTAAGCATCGCTACAGGTGAGAAGGTCTCATCGTAGTCAACTCCTTGAACTTGTCGAAAACCTTTCACAACAAGTCGAGCTTTGTAGACACTAACATTAGCGTCAGCATCAGTCTTTCTCTTGAAGATCTATTTATTCTCTATGGCTTGCCAATCACCGGGCAAGTCAACCAAAGTCCACACTTTGTTCTCATACATGGATCCCATCTCAGATTTCATGGCCTCAAGCCATTTTGCGGAATCTAGGCTCATCATCGCTTCCTCATAGTTCGTAGGTTCGTCATGGTCAAGTAACATGACCTCCAGAATAGGATTACCGCACCACTATGGTGCGGATCATACTCTGGTTGACCTACGAGGTTCGGTAGTAACTTGATCTAAAGTTTCATGATCATCATCATTAGCTTCCTCACTAATTGGTGTAGGAATCACTGGAACTGATTTCTGTGATGAACTACTTTCCAATTCGGGAGAAGGTACAATTATCTCATCAAGTTCTACTTTCCTCCCACTCACTTCTTTCGAGAGAAACTCCTTCTCTAGAAAGGATCCATTCTTAGCAACGAATATCTTGCCTTCGGATCTGTGATAGAAGGTGTACCCAACAGTTTCTTTTGGGAATCCTATGAAGACACATTTCTCCGATTTGGGTTCGAGCTTATAAGGTTGAAGCTGTTAAATAAGCATCGCATCCCGAAACTTTAAGAAACGATAGGTTAGGTTTCTTTCCAAACCACAATTCATATGGTGTCGTCTCAACAGATTTAGATGGTGCCCTATTCAATGTGAATGCAGCCGTCTCTAAAGCATAACCCCAAAAAGATAGCGGTAAATCGGTAAGAGACTGTAATGCCCAAGATGTGGCTATATCTCCCACATGTCAAGGCACGAATTAAGCATCGCTATAGGTGAGAAGGTCTCATCATAGTCAACTCCTTGAACTTGTCAAAAATCTTTCGCAACAAGTCGAGCTTTGTAGACAGTAACATTACCATCTGCGTCAGTCTTCTTCTTGAAGATCCATTTATTCTCTATGGCTTGCCGATCATGGGGCAAGTCAACCAAAGTCTATACTTTGTTCTCATACATGGATCCCATCTCAGATTTTGTGGCCTCAAGCCATTTCGTGGAATCTGGGCTCATCATCGCTTCCTCATAGTTCATAGGTTCATCATGGTCTAGTAACATGACTTCCAGAATAGGATTACCATACCACTCAGGTGCAGAACATACTCTGGTTCACCTACGAGGTTCGGTAGTAACTTGATCTGAAATTTCATGATCATCATCATTAGCTTCCTCACTAATTGGTGTAGGCATCACGAGAACGGTCTTCTGTGATGAGCTACTTTCCAATTCAAAAGAAGGTACAATTACCTCATCAAGTTCTACTTTCCTCCCACTCACTTATTTCGAGAGAAACTCCTTCTCTAGAAAGGATCCATTCTTAGCAACAAATATCTTGCCTTCGGATCTGTGATAGAAGGTGTACCCAATAGTTTCTTTTGGGTATCCTATGAAGATGCACTTCACCGATTTGGGTTCGAGCTTATCAGGTTGAAGCTTTCTCACATAAGCATCGCAACCCCAAACTTTAATAAACGACAGCTTAGGTTTCTTGCCAAACCACAGTTCATACGATGTCGTCTCAACGGATTTAGATGGTGCCCTATTCAATGTGAATGCAGCCGTCTCTAAAGCATAACCCCAAAAAGATAGCGGTAAATCGGTAAGAGACTGTAATGCCCAAGATGTGGCTATATCTCCCACATGTCAAGGCACGACTTAGAGGCATAACCGCATTTTGGTTTTGTCGCAAGAAGGGTCATCTTCACACAATCCCACGTACAAGAACAAAGATAAATAAATAGTTTGCTTACAATTGCCACATCACACAACTATCAAATAATTCATACATCATTCAAAGTACACACATAGTCCGACCACGGACGAAACCAAATGAAAAGAAGAGAACCCCAAATGCTAAATCCCGATCGTCCCAACTGGGCACCACTATTGATCTCCCAAAAAGACACGTAGTAATGGCCAAGGTCCTCGTTGAACTCCCACTTCAGTTCGGTGGCATCACCTTCACTGGTACCATCGGCACCTGCAACTGTTTTGGTAGTATCTGTGAGTCACGAGGATTCAGCAATCTCAGAACCCACGATATCAAGACTATTTCAGCTTATGTGTAGGATGTGCTTATGAGGTGGAGCTGCAGCAAGCGCTAAGTAAATATGGTGGCTAACATACGAGTACAAGAGTAAGATGAGAAACTACGCAATGGTCATAAGCTAGAAGCGATCAAGAAGTGATCCTGAACTACTTATGTTCATACATAACCCAGCCGTGTTCACTTCCCGGACTCCGCCGAAAAGAGACCATCACGGTTACACACACGGTTCATGCATTTTAATTAAGTCAAGTGTCAAGCCCTCTACAACCGGATATTAACAAATTCCCATCTACCACATAACCTAGGGCACGGCTCTCGAAAGTTTATACCCTGCAGGGGTGTCCCAACTTAGCCCATCACAAGCTCTCATGATCAACGAAGGATATTCCTTCTCCCGGAATAACCCGATCAGTCTCGGAATCCCGGTTACAATACATTGCGACAATGGTAAAACAAGACCAGCAAGACCGCCCTATGCACCGACAAATCCCGATAGGAGCTGCACATATCTCATTCTCAGGGCACACCGGATGGGACAAGCTACGAGTAAAACCAACCCTCAAGTTTCCCTCAGGTGGCCCCGCAGGCTACCCGATTCAGACCAACACTCAGAGGAGCACTGGCCCAGGGGTTGAATTAAGAAAATCCTCAGGGTCCGAAAAGTCCCTAGGCAAGTTTTAGTTGTTATTAAGCGAATGGTAAAACCAAGGTTGGGCCTTGCAGGAGGAGTTTTATTCAAAGTGAACTGTCAAGGGGGTCCCATAACCCCAACCGCGTAAGGAACGCAAAATCAAGGAACATAACACCGGTATGACGGAAACTAGGGCGGCAAGAGTGGAACAAAACACTGAGCAAAAGGCCAAGCCTTCCACCCTTTGCCAATTATATATATGCATTAATTAAATAAGAGATTATGTGATATCCCAACATAACGATGTTCCAACATGGAACAACCTGCAAGGCACCTACAACTAGCAACGCTATAAGAGGGGCTGAGCAAAAGCGGTAACATAGCCAAACAATGGTTTGCTAGGAAGGTGGGTTAGAGGCTTGACATGGCAATATGGGAGGCATGATAAACAAGTGGTAGGTAGTGCGATAGAGCAAACAACTAGCAAGCAAAGATAGAAGTGATATCGGGGGTAATGATCATCTTTCCTACAAAGTTCTCAGGGTTGTCGAAAGCTTGCTCCTCGTAAACATACTCAACAGGTTCCTCATTCACGAACTCGTCTCTCGGCGTTAACCAAAGCAAGAACACAAGCAACGGAACAACAATCAATCACGGTGCAATGCACAAGCAACATGATGCAAGACATGGCATGAAATGCAAGGTATGATGTGCAATGCGTATGGGTACTCCGGAAGGGAAAGGATGATCATGGCATCAACTTGCCAAACCAAGCATGCCACTAGAAAGGTTGAGTGATTTCGGTCGAAATTGATATAAGGATCACCGGAAATGGATGCATGGTTTGCAAATGACGAGCAAAATAAGAACAATGCAGAACCGCGCTTAACAACATCATAGAACTTAAGATGCATCAAGAAACCATGCTACAGCACTCCAACATAGCAACAAAGAACATGGTAGTAAAGTACAAGTGAAGCTCTACAAATCATGAACACTGAGCTCCTGCTAGAACTCACTAGAACAAGCCTAAAATAGCATGGCAAAAAATGCAAATGATAGCAGCTTCATAGACACTGAAAATACTAAACATGGTATAAGCAACATCAGGTAGCAATGTTTGGAGCTAACAAACAATATGCTACATGAACATATCATGGCAAACAAAGGCATGGCATGCTAGTACTAAAGGCAAAGAACAAAACTCGCTTAATAACTTTAGCCAAAGATGCATAGAAAATGAGGTAGCATCAATGCAAACATGGCAAGTGATTTGAACAGTTTCAGACTTAGAAAAACATAGCATGGCAGAAACAGATTCATGATAGCAACTTTGCAAGCTCATGCCACTCACCAGAAAGAATTTCATGGCATCACAAGGTAATGATCAGTAAGAACATACATTTATGAAGTTAAACATGGAAAGAGCAAGTTCATAGGTTGCATGGATCACTAGCAAAACACATAGCAAAAATGCAGTTCATGTTAACAATCTGCCAGCAACAATATTTAACAAAAGTAGAGCATGGTAGTGACAAGCTACACTAGTCCATATATACAACCAGAGGCATGGATGGATAGATCATAACCATATCTTCAAAACACTCTTACTGAACTTCATCAAAATATGCATGGATCTACTTGTGTCAACAAGTGAACATAGCAACATAATGTAACAGGAAAGGACTTGGGAAAAGATACGAAGTGCATGAAATCAGCAACATCATGTGGCCTACTTTGCATGCTTGTGCTAGTCACCACAGAGCTCATAAAAATACAAGGCTTGCACCACTGTAAAGATGGCATGGAGATGTTCCTAAAACATGTAGACATGATGCTCAAAGGATGCACAAACAAAATGCAATGTAAATGACAAATCAGCAAGTTACGATGAATTCCAGCAGACATCATATAGCACTTTTGCAACGAATATTAAGGCATCAATATGGACAGTAACATGCATGCAAATGACACTAACATGAAGAGCATCATGAGGCGAACATTTTGATATATTATATGCACAAATCGGAGCTATATGCATGCAGATATGACATGTCAAAGAGGTGCACATGAGATAGGAATTTTGAGACTTAGAAGAAAATATACCCCACGAGATCTAGGGTTTGACTCGGCGCAGACTTCGAGGTTTGCCGGAGAAGAATGCGAGGAGGTCGGAGATGGGTCCGGCGAGGTGGATGGTGGCCGGCACGAGTGGATCCGGTGAGGTGGGGTGGCACTGCGGCGCGGTGGAGCCGGCAACCGGCAATGGGGGGGTCGGGCGACGGGACGGCGGAAGGCGGCGGAGTCGAGGCGGCGGGCTCTGGCACGGGCTGACACTGGCGGATGGCGGCCGGCGATGGCGGGTCGTGGCGGAGGCGGGCGGCGCGAGGCGCGGGTCCGGGCGGCAGACGGTGACGGGTGAGGGAGTCCTGGAATAAGGGGTCCTCGGGCGAAGACCTATTAGACATGGGCCGGACTGATGGGCTATGGAGATACAAAGGCCGAAGACTCTACCCGTGTTCGAATGGGACTCTCCTTGGCGTGGAAGGCAAGCTTGGTGACCAAATATGAAGATTTCTTTCTCTGTAACCGACCTTATGTAACCCTAGATCCCTCCAGTGTCTATATAAACCAGAGGGCTAGGTCCATAGACAGATATTCAATCATAGTCAGACAGGCTAGACTTTTAGGTTTTAGCCATTATGATCTCGTGGTAGATCAACTCTTGTAATACTCATATTCATCAAGATCAATCAAGCAGGAAGTAGGGTATTATCTCCATAGAGAGGGCCCGAACCTGGGTAAACATTGTGTCCCCCGTCTCCTGTTACCATCGACCTTAGACGAACAATTCGGGACCCCCTACCCGAGATCCTTTGGTTTTGACACCGACATTGGTGCTTTCATTGAGAGTTCCACTATGCCGTCATCAAAAGGTTTGATGGCTCCTTCAATCATCTACAACGACGCTGTCCAATGGGAAGTCTTCCTCCCCGGACAGATCTTCGTGTTCGGCGGCTTCGCACTGCGGGCCAACTCGCTTACCCATCTGGAGCAGATCGAAATCTACGCCCCTGGCCACCGGGTCGGATTTGGAAGCTTGAACTACGTCGAAGATATCCGGGGATACTTGATCTTTAACGGATTCGAGACCTCGGCAGCCGCTCCCTGCTACCACGATGAACATGACGTAAATCTGTCATCGGTCCATACACAGGAGATAGTATCTATAGCCGCTCTGGCCCTAGATCCGGAGCGGATCGCGCCATCCAAAGACAGGGAGCTCAAACCCGCCGCGGAAGCCGCAGACTCAGCAGCGTTGGAGCCGCACACAGACTTAACTTCAAGTGACATATATGTCACCGAAACCATGGACTCGTCTCCGGCTACAGGTTCCGAA
Organism: Triticum dicoccoides; assembly: GCF_002162155.2. Taxonomy (NCBI): domain Eukaryota; kingdom Viridiplantae; phylum Streptophyta; class Magnoliopsida; order Poales; family Poaceae; genus Triticum; species Triticum dicoccoides. The sequence continues at coordinate 441,124,399 of NC_041386.1, forward strand.
CCTTGTGTGTCCGTGTACGTCGAGCTTGATCGGTCATCGATCGTCAAATTCAGCTCCACGGACATCTTTCGACACTCGCCCTTGGGCGGCGTGTTAAACTCATTAAGAGCACTATCCTTAGCGGGGGGCCCACAGCCGAACTGTATACGGTTCGAACCGGAGGCTGAAGATGGAGAATTTCGCTTCCCACCCACCACCCACTTTGTAGCCACTGTCGAAGACTTAACCGACATGCTCGATTATGGCTCCGATGACATCGACCGTATGGACAAGGATGCCAGAGAAGAAGAGGCTCAAAACCTGGCGTTTACCGGACGCTAGACGACCACTTCCTCGTATGATGTATACATGGTGGATGCACCCAAAGAGAATAGCGGTGATGACAAGGAAGATCCAGTTGAGGATAAACCCCTCGAGATACAATCAAAGCGCCGGCGTCAGCGGTGCCTCTCTAAGCCACGCCGCGGCAAAGACAACAACACCGGCACAAGAGAGGATAACACTCCGGGAGGTGCCGAAGACAATGAAGACCCCACTGATGCAACTGCTGAACAGGATGAACGGGAAGATGGGGATGTTAGCCCTGGTAAACAGGCCACACACGAAGACTCGGAGGACAGTAATTATCATCCGCTCTCTGAGGATGACGCGAGCCTCGGCACTGAGGATTTCATCATGCCTGAGGAACCTCTAGAGCAGGAGCGCTTCAAGCGCCAGCTAATAGCCACTGCAAGGAGCTTGAAAAAGAAGCACCAGTAGCTTCAAGCTGACCAAGATCTCCTCAATGATAAATGGACCGATGTCCTAGCAGCCGAAGAATACGACCTCAAGCGCCCAGCCAAAAGCTACCCGAAGCGCAAATTGCTACGTCGGTTCGACGACGAGGCGCCGGAGCACATACCACCATCGCACAATGCGGCTAATCGCCCACCACGTGGTCGGAATAAAACGGCAACTCAAGACGAACACCGGCCCGCGCCGCCTCATCGCAAATGCAAAGGTAAAACAACTCGCAGTCATACATATGACCTTCGGCAGGACCTGAACAATAGAGCAGGACATACCAGGTCGATCTATGGATCGCGAGGACGTCCCTCGACACATGATGATGGCTATCTATTCGGACGTGACAAACCTAGTCATGCGTGGGCTGAAAGCCGCAGACGGACTCCATCGGAGCTACATCGCGATGCGGCCCGATATAGAGGCACCACACACCCTCTTTGCTTCACTGACGAAGTCATGGAACATGAATTCCCAGAAGGGTTTAAAACCGTAAATATCGAATCATACGATGGAACAACTGATTCCACGGTATGGATCGAAGACTTCATTCTCCATATCCATATGGCCCGCGGCGACGACCTTCATGCCATTAAATACCTCCCCCTAAAACTCAAAGGACCAGCCCGGCACTGGCTGAACAGCCTGCCCGAAAATTCCACCGACGGCTGGGAGGACTTGGAAGAAGCCTTCCTTGACAACTTCCAAGGTACATATGTTCGGCCTCTGGACACTGATGACTTAAGCTATATAGTTCAACAGCCCGGAGAGTCTGCCAGGAAATTCTGGACTAGATTCTTAACTAAAAAGAACCAGATCATCGACTGTCCAGATGTCGAAGCCCTAGCAGCCTTTAAACACAGCATCCACGACGAATGGCTCGCCCGCCACCTCGCCCAAGAGAAGCCGATGTCCATGGCAGCCCTCATGGCACTCATGACCCACTTTTGTGTGGGTGAGGATAGTTGGCTGGCCCGTAGCAAAAACAATGCAAGCGACGCTGGCACTCATGAAGCCAAAAATAGCAACGACAAGTCCCAACGCAACATATACAAGCGTCAAAACAAAAATGACAACACCGATGATATGGTAGTCAATGCCAGATTCAGTGGATCTAAGTCCGGTCAGCGAAAGAAGTCGTTCAAAAAGAACAATTCGGGCTCATCTAGCTTGGACCGCATACTAGATCGTCCATGCCAGATTCATTGTACCCCAGACAAACCACCCAATCATACCAACAGAGATTGTTGGGTTTTTAAACAGGCCGGTAAGTTACATGTCGAAAGCAAGGAGAAGGGATCACGAAGCGAAGACGATGACGAGGAGCCCCGGCAATCGAACATAGGGGGACAGAAGAAGTTTCCCCCTCAGGTCAAAATGGTGAACATGATATATGCTACCCACATCCCCTAGAGGGAGCGCAAGCGCGCGCTCAGGGACGTCTACGTGATAGAGCCAGTCGCCCCAAAATTTAATCCATGGTTGTCATGCCCGATCACTTTCGATCGCCGGGATCATCCGACTAGTATCCGTCATGGCTGTCGGTGTACAAAAAGAGGGGGTACACTTTTTGTACCCCTATAACTGTGCACGGCCAGTCTGAGCCGCGGATACCACCACACCAAGCAAGGCAAGGGAGGTGAGCCAGGGTAAGACCGAAGCTCAAGAGAACTAGAACAACGCCAAGGCCAAGACCACGAAGAGCAAAGGGGACGAAGCGGACTCCCCCGGCAAGATCCTTCCCGGGAGACAGTTCTAGCAGTCCTGGCAAGACCCTTGCCGCGGCGACTCGTCCCGCGCCTACGGAGCAAATCACCCTTGAGTCCACTGCCCCCAAAGGGCAAGGATTCGGGAGACATCCCCGTGGCGGCATGCAGATCTTTGTGAAGACATTCAAGATCAGATACGCAGTAAGGAGACGACAACCCTTGGCGGGATCCCAGCCAAGGAACACCACAAGGCCCCCGGCAAGCACCTTGCCGGGGATGATAGCAGGCGCCTCGGCAAGACCCTTACCGGGGCCCCGGCAAGGCCCTTGCCAAGGACACCCGTAGGGCCACCATCAGGCCCACGCCGACTAAACCTCCACCACCGCATGCATGCAGCTGCCGACCCAACCAGCTGGGCAGGCACTTGCGTGGCGGCATGCAGATCTTCGTGAAGACCAACCACTGCGCCACCTCAGCTGCCTGCCTACCTACATGGCATCGCAGGCGTCGCTGGCCAAGACGCGTGTCGACACAAGAAGGAGCGGCGACGGACGAGACATGTTTCTCCCCCGACCCCGATAAAGCAAGGACACCTAAGCAAGACGCATTAAATGCGCCTTGTCATGTGATGCGAGGGATAACCTCGCAGCACTGTACCCTTTCCACCTCCTGTGTGCCACTGTGGCAACCCCTTTTTTCTATAAAAGGAGCCCCGAGGCGACCAGAGGGAGGATTCGGCTTTTTGGAGCTCCTCACGCCCCATAGCTAGCTCAAGAACACAGATATACAATCCACCAGAGCAGGAGTAGGGTTTTACGCATCCTCGCGGCCCGAACCTAGATAAATGAACCGTGTTCTATCTGTTTGCTCCGCTCTTCTCACGACCCCGCGCCCCGCTAACCACAGTAGGGATTCTTGTGATCCCATAGGTGTCGTTCCCACCGACATCTTTGGCGCGCCAGGTAGGGGGCGCAGTTGTGAGAATCGGCTTTAGTAGTTAGTTCGGCGATTCTTCATCATCATGGCGCCCAAGAAGAAGACGACGGTGACGGTTGGCCATTCGGAAGCTGGACAGCCCGTCCCGACGCGGGCGAGCAGCGGACCGGTCGCAGAAAGGACCCGGGGCACTGCTCGCGAACACCAACACCATCCCAGCGGCCGGAGTTTGGGAGGCGGCGATGTTTGTGCGCCTGGTAATGGGCCACACGTCGCCAAATCCAAAGGCGGAGCCAAGCCCTTCGCGGGTGGAGCAGGGCCTTCCAAGGTCATCGCCGCCTCGCCCGAAGGCGACACAAGGGCCTCCAAGACTCCCATGCCGGCGCCAACAGCACCCTCCTCCCAGGCAGCGCGCGACGAATGGCGTAATCATGCCGAAGATCCCGGGCGTCGCCGCGGGAAGAGCCCCGAGCGCCACTCCCGGGACATAGAAGACCTTCCCACTTGTCGAGGCGCTGGTGAAAACGGCATGTGACCGCGGGGTCGTGATAGAGCTCCTTCTGACATGGTCAGAAGTCGAAGCGCGTCGCGATCTGTGCAGGTTTCGCTGCCACCGTCGCCAGCAGAGGCCCTGGCGCGCGCAGTTGCTCCTCGACTTTCCTCCCACTACGGGGAAACTCGACGAATGGAGAGCCACTATCCGAAGCCTTGTTGCGGTGGCCAACAAAGACGAACCAAGTCCGGTGGGGCCCCCGGGTCGACGCTCCGATGGAGTCCCGCGGACCAGTGGCGGAAAAGCCGGCGGTGCCGCGACCATGGTACATTCACCTCTTCCCCATCCGGTACCGCGAACACCGGCTCGTCGCGACGTCGTGGGCGATGACATCTCCATAGCATCGTCTGACCCGCGGACTCACTGTGACCAGCGCCAAGTTCTTCGGGAACGAGCCCATGAAGATGCTCGAACCACTATCGAGCGCCAGCGCAGAGTGTGCCACCAGTCAGACAGGCGAGCAGGGCCTGCTGTGAACCACCCGTCCCCGAAGAGCCCTGGAGGCCTACCTTACGAGGTAGGCTGTCCGGCTTTTACCCATGAGCTGCGTCAGTTCCAGTGGCCCACTCACCGCGCCTTCAAACCTGACGTTGGCGAAAAGTACAATGGCAAGACTCACCCGTCTGAGTTCCTCATCATCTACACCATCGCGATGCAAGCCACCGGAGCCCGCGACGATAAGGTGCGTGCGAATTACTTTCCGTTGGCTCTTAAACCCAACGCCATGTCGTGGTTGATGCACTTGCCGGTAGACTCTATTTCCTCCTGGTCGGATTTGTGTCGTGAGTTTGTGGGCGCCTTTACTAGAGGTCAGCAAGCCCATGGCCAAGCAAGCGACCTGCATGTCATTCCCTAGAAGGGAGGCAAGAGTCTGCGCAAGTATATACAGAGGTTCATCTGGGTACAGTACAATATCCCTGATGTTCACCCTGCCGCCATCATCAGCGCGTTCCATCAGAACATGCGTAACCGCAAGATGTGCGAAGAACTGGCAATGAATGTCAGGACCCCGACTCGATGTCACATCGATCTAGCCGATAACACCTCATATCACTTTGCGGCCTCACGCACGGTATCCCCACGGGTGTCGCCTTACCTTTGCCCGGGACCGTTTGCGCCTTTTGCCTCACGTATATGATAGTGGCGCTAGCATCCATATGATAAAGAGCCCGGGCTGACATGACTAGTCGTAAACCCAAAGTGGCACAGACTTACAGGGACAGGCATCCATGACCCAGCTTCGAACGTGTCGGTCATCAGCAAGTGGGTCCGGGCTGTAGCACTGGGCTAGCAGGACTCCGGTAAACCGGGCTATAGCGGGCTAACAGGACTCCGGTACTCAAAGCGTGACATTTCCCAGAAGGGACAGACACAGGAACGAAGAAGGACACATGCCGGCCAGCCTAAGTGTTCCAGAGCAGTAGCAAGCTACCATGGCTCAGCGGTAACACTAGGAGACATTTCCCGGTAAGAGAGGCTACTAAAGATAAACAACTATATAGTCAGATCCCACACATATCAAGCATTTCAATCATACACACAATATGCTCGATATGTGCAAATACAACGAAGCATCACAACATGACTCTATGACACAAGTACTTTATTTAAGGCTCACGGAGCCATACATAACATACACAAAGGTACGGGTCTCACGACCCAACATACAAGTCATACAGTCATACAAACCAGCAGCGGAAGTGACTTGTCTGAGTACAGACAACTAGTAAAATAAAAGAGGCTTGGGAAGCCTAGCTATACTACAAGGTCCTTCACAAGCTCAGGGTCACCACCTGGGTCTTTAGCCTACTCGTTGATGTCAACGTCTACATAGAACCCATCAGAAGGGGTTGCAGCGTCTTCTGTAAAAATGTAAATTATAGCAACATGAGTACAGAGGTACTCAGCAAGACTTACATCAGATCCTACATACATGCTTAGTATCAAGAAGGGTTGGTGGGGTTATTGCAGCAAGCCAGCTTTGACTCTTGGCTAGGCTATCCTACGATACTCCAACTTGAAATGGTTTTGCGCACACGAGTCCACTACTCACCACTTCAATACACTACCGAGGATCCACCTCCGTCTTCCTACGGAAGAGCCATCCCCGGCACTCACACTTATCTTGAGGCTTTTAACAGTTTCCATTTACTTGTCTATGAACTGTATAGGCAACCAAGTAGTCCTTTACCGCGGACGCGGCTACTCGAATAGATTATGATAACCCTGCAGGGGTGTACTTCTTCATACATGTTTCCACCACTTAGCGTCTGCACACGACATGTGCTCGGCAGACTTCAAGCGAAAGCCGACGTGGGTGTAGACCACGACCTACCTAAACACTTAAGCCTCTAGTCCAGGTTTATCGCCTATTCAGGTTCCATCCGCAGGGAGTCCGGCCGAGGTTTCCCATACGGCCCCGAACGATGTGAACAGGGTTCCCGAGATACCTAACGGGTATTCGGTACACCCGGCCACGTACCTACCGCATCACAGCCCACCCCTACGGTCAGCGCTGTCCACGGCCTCCAGTAGGCTACAAACACCAGAAACTACTTGCAACTCCTGGACAGAGAGCTAGGGTGAATAAGAAGTCGAGCGGGGTCATATTTCAGGGCCCAATGCATGGTAGTAGCTGTATCTTAAATCACGCATACAGATCTCAGTGCTTATGGCCGGCTTCAATGAAACAACCTACCATGTACTCCTACATGGCCTCTCATCGATACCTTTACCAAATCGTGTTCACCACACCACTCTCATTACCGACATAATCATTTCACTCTAGCCCATCACCCAGATGAACCAGACCTGACACGACTCTAAGCATAGCAGGCATAGCAAGGTAGGAACAACACATACATATGGCTCAATCAACTCCTACACATGCTAGTGGGTTTCATCTAGTTACTGTGGCAATGACAGGTCATGCAGAGGAAATGGGTTCAACTACCGTAGCACACAGCAGTTTGAATCGCGTTGTCTTAATGCAGTAAAAGAGAGCAGGAGCGAGAACATGGGATTGTATCGATATGATCAAATGGTTGGTAGCTTGCCTGATGGTTCGATGCACTGATACGGTTCTTCGTTAGGGTAATCACGGTATTCCTCGGAGACAGAACCTGCCGCAGAGAGCACCGATACACAAACATTACCAAACAGTATGCAACAATATGATGCATGCATGAGACATGGCAAAATGAGTGTATTGGGCTAATGCAACTAAAACCAGAAGGGTTTGAACAAATTTGAATCAAGGATTCAAATTTCAAATTCAAATATGGCCTTTTAAAGTGCTTTTCCTTGTTCTGCTTAAAACATCAATTTAACTTGTTTGATCATGCATGAAAATAGTACAGATGGGTAGATTGGATTTTTCTGATCATTTTTCATATATAATTTGTCCAATTTGGAGTTACAGAATAAAAGTTATGAATTTTTGAAGTTTAAATAATATTCTGGAATTTCCTGATTTAAATTAAATCCAGAAATTATAGTTATTGCGCCAGCATGACGTCATCATGACGTCAGTGGTCAACTGCGGCTGGCTGAGGTCAAACCTGACGTGTGGGACCCACACGTCAGTGACAGGGGGTTAAACAGGGTTAAATTAATTCTAATTACTAATTAGTGGCGCTGGGGCCCACTGGTCAGTGTCAGGGGTTAACTAACAGTGGTTAGCGCTAATCCTAATTAGCTACAGGGCTGGGCCCACCTGTCAGGGACTCAGGGGGGTCCTGCCGTGGTCAAGGTGGGTCAAACCCACCGGCGACGTGACGCCGGCGAGGTCCGAGACGGCGGCGCGTCGCGGGATCGCGCTACAAGGCACGGGCGAGGCCGTGCTTGGGCTCGTTGGAAAGCCCTTGCTCCCGCGCGTCGAACGGTGGCCGTGGCTGGGCCTGGGGTGGCTGGAGTCGACGGCGGCGAGCTCGGCTGCGGCCGCCGAAGTTCGGGTGCGGTTGGGATCGATGTTGCAGGGGGTTTGGGGAGGCGTTAGTGTGTGCTGCGTGATCCTAGTGAGGTGTGGAGCACGATAGTGTGCTCGGTTGGGTGCTATGGTGACCGTGGCCACGACGGCGACATCGCCGGCGGCGTGGAGCTCTCGGCCAAAGTGGGGCTAGGGCCTAGAGGTCGGGAGAGACCAGGGGAGAAGGGGGAAACGATCCGGGGCTCACCGCGGAGCTGCAGAGGTGGTTAGCGGGCTCGGGGACGCGCTGGAGACGACGAATTCGACGGCGACGATGATCGGAGCCCGAAGAGGGGAACGGCGACGTGGCGGCGATGCAGGGCTTCCGGAGGCCCGTGGAGCAGTGGGGAGGAAGAGGAGGTTGTGGCGGAGCTCCTGAGCTAGTCGGGGGAGCGAGGGGTGGCCGGAGATGGCTGCTATGGCGAACGGCGGCGACGGTGGTGTTCGGCCGTGTGAGAGAGAGAGCGAGGGAGAGGAGGGGGGAGCCGGGGGAGAGTGAGAGAGAGCAGGGGG
>NC_041386.1:441132869-441145233 GCF_002162155.2 Triticum dicoccoides
CCCGTGGAGCGGTGGGGAGGAAGAGGAGGTTGTGGCGGAGCTCCTGAGCTAGTCGGGGGAGCGAGGGGTGGCCGGAGATGGCTGCTATGGCGAACGGCGGCGACGGTGGTGTTCGGCCGTGTGAGAGAGAGAGCGAGGGAGAGGAGGGGGGGAGCCGGGGGAGAGTGAGAGAGAGCAGGGGGGAGAGGCGTGGCGTCGTCCGGGGCATCGAGCGAGGAGGGGAGGGCAGGCAAGCAGGGAGAGAGGTGGCGTGGCGCGGTGGCGCGCGCGCGCGCCGGCCACACTCCCCTCCCTCTGTCGGGACGAAGACGACAGAGGAGGGAGGCGGGCTGGGCCGCCTGCTGGCTGAGCCGGCCAGCTGGCTGGGCTGCACAGGGAGGAGCCCAGGTAAGCTTCTCCCTTTTATTTTTTTTCTGTTTTCTAATTTCTGACATTTGTTTTGATTTAAATAATATATTAAATCATTTATTTAACTTATGCCAATTTTTGCAGGGGCTAGATATATTATTCCAGAGCTCCTTTATAATTGGCATAATATTTGGACATATATTAATATATATAGAAATATATTTCCAAAGCAAATATTTATACATTAATTCCAAATGCCCAAAATAAATGTCCATGAGCCACTAAAAATATTGGTTTGATTTTTATCTCTGTCCAATATTTTCAGAGAGCAACATGAGCATTTTCTTGGACCCTTTTGGAGAAATTTTTATTTGGATCATTTTCAAAATGATTCTGAGGGTTTCACAGATCCCCATTTCAAGTTTCTGATGAAAGAGTAAACATGATGCAACACTCTAATGCATGACTAGCTAGGGTGTGACAACTCACCCCCACTCAAAAGAATCTCGTCCCGAGATTTGGGTTCCTCCGGAAAGAAGGCGGGGTACTCGAGTCGAAGACGATCCTCCCTTTCCCAAGTTGCTTCATCCTCAGAATGGTGCGACCATTGTACTTTGAGGAACTTGATGTTCTGCGTCGAGTGGTACGCTCGGCTTGATCGAGGATACGAATGGGGTACTCTCGATATGTAAGATTATCCTGGAGATCAAGCGTTTCGTGGTCCACTTCACGGATAGGATCCGAGAAGCAACGCCTGAGTTGGGAAACGTGGAAGACATCGTGGACTCTGGAGAGATGCGGAGGTAGTTCCAACTGGTAGGCAACTTCTCCTCGTTTGGCGAGAATGCGAAAAGGTCCAATGTAACGAGGAGCCAATTTGCCTTTGATACCGAAACGATGGGTTCCCTTCAGAGGGGTGACCCGAAGATAAGCCTTCTCGTCAACCTCGAAAGTCATAGCCTTATGTTTTCGGTCATATTGACTCTTTTGACGAGATTGGGCTGTTTTCAACTTTTCACGAACGATGCGAACTTGTTCTTCTGCTTCCTGAATCATATCCGGGCCAAAGAATTGTCTTTCCCCGGTCTCTGACCAGTTAAGGGGTGTTCGACACCGTCGTCCATAGAGAACTTCAAAAGGGGCTTTACCCAGCTAGATTGATAGCTGTTGTTATAAGCGAATTCGGCAAATGGAAGGCACTTCTCCCAATCCATTCCGAATGAGATAACAGAGGCTCGAAGCATGTCTTCTAGAATCTGGTTGACGCGTTCCACTTGACCGCTCGACTGAGGGTGGAAGGCGGTGCTAAAGGAGAGACGGGTTCCCATAGCATTTTGGAAACTTTCCCAAAATCGAGAGGTGAAAAGACTTCCTCGATCCGAGTTAATTTCCAAAGGAACACCATGGAGAGACACTATTCGGGAGATGTATAAGTCTGCCAGCTGACTAGCGGTTATACTCTCACGAACAGGTAAGAAATGGGCTACTTTGGAAAGACGATCGACCACGACGAAGATAGCATTATTCCCTCTCTTAGTCCTGGGAAAACCGGTAATGAAATCCATACCAATTTTATCCCATTTCCATTCAGGAATAGCTAGGGGTTGAAGGGTGCCAGCAGGCCGTTGATGCTATGCTTTTACACGACGACAGACGTCGCAATTAGCAATATACTGAGCAATTTCTCTCTTCATCCTAGTCCACCAGAACCTCTGGCGTAGGTCCTGATACATCTTAGTACTACCGGGATGAATGGTGAGAGGAGATTCATGAGCCTCCTTAAGGATCAACTGCCGTAGATGCTGGTTCTTGGGAACCACTAGACGGTTCTCAAAGTACACAACACCATGATCATTTGTGGAGAAACAACTAGCACCTCCGCTAGCAATGTTCTCCTTGATCTTAGCTATTCCCTTATCTCGCTTCTGGGCAGCAATGATTTGATAAGTAAGAGTAGGTTTCGCCACCAAGGTGGAAAGAAATCCTTGAGGAACAATGTGAAGGTTAAGCTTCCGAAATTCCTCATGGAGAAGCGGTTGACTTTGTTGTAACATCAGATTGTTACAATAGGATTTACGACTTAGCGCATCAGCCATGACGTTGGCTTTCCCTGGGGTGTAGGTTATTCCTAAGTCGAAATCTGTGATCAACTCGACCCAACGTCTTTGCCTGAGGTTCAGATCCGGTTGGGTGAAGATGTACTTCAAACTCTGGTGATCAGTGAATATTTCGCAACGATTACCGAGGAGGTAATGTCGCCAGGTCTTAAGTGCATAGACTACGGCTGCAAGCTCTAGATCATGGGTAGGATAATTCTCCTCATGTGGGTGCAATTGTCGTGAAGCGTAGGCAATTACGTGTCGATCTTGCATGAGAATGCAACCTAGTCCTTGTCGCGAGGCATCGCAGTAGATAACAAAGTCCTTGGAGAAGTCTGGCGGTACCAGTACGGGAGCAGAAGTCAGGCGTCTTTTCAGTTCCTGAAAGCTGTGCTCACATTGTGGAGTCCATTCGAACTTCTTATCTTTCTTGAGGAGTTCGGTTAGAGGTTTAGCAACCTTGGAGAAGTTCTCGACAAAGCGACGACAATAGCTCGCTAAGCCCAGAAAGCTCCGAACTTGCTTGACCGATTCAGGTGGAGTCCAATTAAGGACGGCTTGAACTCGCTCAGGGTTAACAGCAATACCTTTACCAGATATTACATGACCCAGATAGGTCACTTCTGGCAACCAGAATTCACATTTAGAAAATTTGGCATAAAGGCGATGCTCTCGAAGTTTCTGCAACACTAGCCTTAGATGTTCGGCATGTTCTTCCTCGTTCTTGGAGTAGATGAGTATATCATTGAGGTAAACCACGACGAATTTATCCAAATACTCCATGAAGATTGAGTTCATTAACCGAGAAAAAGTGGCTGGAGCGTTGGTTAAACCGAAGGACATGACGGTGTACTCGTATTGGCCATAACGAGTAACAAAGGCCGTTTTAGGAATGTCCCCGTTTCTGATTTTGATTTGATGGTAGCCCAACCTCAAATCCATCTTGGAGAAGACTGAGGATCCAGCGAGCTGATCGTACAGGTCGTTGATCTTGGGAAGCGGATATTTGTTCTTGATTGTGACCAAATTGACAGGTCGGTAATCTACAACCATCCGGTCTGTACCATCCTTATTCTTGACGAATAGGACGGGGCAAGCCCACGGAGAAGAGCTAGGTCGGATGAAACCCTTTTTCAAGGACTCATCGAGTTGTTTCTTAAGCTCGGCTAGTTCTAGGGGTGCCATCTTATAAGGTCTTCTAGCAATCGGAACGGTTCCTGGAATGAGGTCTATTACAAACTCAACATCCCTGTCAGGTGGAACACCTGGCAATTCCTCTGGAAAGACATCCGGGAAGTCACGGACTACCGGAACGTCCTCAAGGTCTGGCAAAGGGCTGGCGTTAAGAGAATATAATTGTCGCTTGGCTATTCGGGTCAAGACATTGACTATCTTTCCTGAAGGATGGGTGAGTTGAACAGTCCTAGAGAAGCAATTGATTTGGGCATGATGAGCCGACATCCAGTCCATACCCAGAATGATATTAATATCTGAAGATTTAAGGGCTATCAAAGACGCGAGGAAAACAAGTCTGTCGACTTGGATTTCATTTCCATAACTTACCCTAGAGGTCTGCCATCTAGAACCAGGGGTAGAAATTTCCATAGTGGATGGCATGTCACAGAATGCAACGTTATGCAAACGAGCATAACTTTCGGATATAAAAGAATGAGAGGCTCCTGTATCGAAAAGAACAGATGCCGGGTGGCAGTTAACAAGAAGCGTACCGAGAACGACGTTGGGATCCTCTTGAGCTTCTTCGGCAGAGATACAGTTGACATGGCCACGTGAAGCGGTGACCGGCTTGGCGTGGAATATTTTTCCTGTCGGCTTGCCACGGCCAACAGCTTTAGCAGATTGATTGGGGTTGGTCTGGGGACACTCACGCATATAGTGACCAGATTCCCCACACTTGAAACAAGTCACGGAACTGGTACGTGGAGGAGCATTGTTAGATGGACCCCCATAGGGCTTGGCTGGAGCAGACTGTTGAACGGGGCGAGGCGCCTGGAAGGATGGCCTCGGTGTAAACCTGGGTGGCAGGGCGGTGTTGGATACCCACACGCGGCGCTTCTGAGGACCAGCACCGGATGAGGAACCCATGTCACGGCCATGCTTGCGTGTTGCGTCATAGTCAGTCTGACCAGTTTCGGCACTGATGGCTTTGTTGACAAGTTTCTGAAAAGTTGTGCACTCATGCAGACGGAGGTCACGGCGAAGCTCAGGACTAAGGCCCTTACGGAACCTTGCTTGCTTCTTGGCATCGGTAGACACTTCCTCGGTTGCATATCGTGCGAGATTACCAAACTCCCTGCTGTAAGCATCCACAGAAAGTCGGCCTTGGGTGAAACTGCAAAATTCTTCACGTTTACGGTCCATGAGACCCTCCGGAATGTGATGTTCACGGAAAGCCTCGCTGAATTCAGCCCAAGTAGTGACATGGCCCGCTGGGCGCATAGCTCCATAATTCTCCCACCATAGACTGGCAGGGCCTTCAAGATGATATGCAGCAAAGGTGACCTTGTCAGCCTCCGCTACCAGCGAGGAACGCAGTTTATGAGAGATACTGCGAAGCCAGTCATCAGCGTCGAGAGGCTCGACGGAGTGGTGGAACGTGGGTGGATGCAATTTGATAAAATCACTGAGTGACACCACGTTAGTCCTCTAATGGTGTGCTGTGTTCTGTTCAATACGCTCCAACAAACGGTTGGTCTCCCGCTTGTTTCTCTCAGCTTCCATCATAACCTCGGCTAGTGAAGGAGGATGAGGCAGATTTGCATCCCTGGCTTCACTGCCTTCGGCCTGCTCTTGAGAAGCCGGGTTAGCGCGCGTGTTGACCATCCTAGGTAAACAAGACAATGATTTAGTCAGGATGATAAAATTCCGACATAGGGTAAAAATGTAAGGAATAACTCGAAATGCAAGATGATCATCCGTATGACATGGTAGATACAGAAACTGCTTCTTTATTCCATCGTCATACACACCATACAGGGTTTAGTACAAGACCAAACAAAGTACTATTACGGTGAAAAGAGGATTACATCTCATCGGAGGCATTCCAAGCTCCTATACATTATTTTTCTACACCTCCAGAAGGAGTACAAACTAGGTCATATCCCACGAGTCACGCGGGACAATAGACGACACAGCTAGTGCGAACTAGTGATACTACCACTAACTCAGACCGATCCGTAGTAGTCCTCGTAGAAGTCACCTCCATAGCCTGGAAGCTCAACATGATCATCTGGAAACAGACGGTCTCGCGGAGCTTGTGGACCATAGGGGCTAGGATGAGGCCTTGGACCAACAGACGGTGGCCTGCGGGGGCCGCGAGGTGGGGTGATGCCTCCTACATCACGCCAAACCATCACGTCTGGCAGAGCAGATCTCACAGGATAGAGATCGCGCATATCTGAACATCCAGCTTGCACCGCCGGTGCGAACCGAGTCAAAGTGGCCCAGTGGTCAGCACGGGTGTTGAAGAGCTCTAGCCTTAAGGCCCGATTTTCACGGTCCTTATCCTCGAGCATCTCAGCAGTGGTGCGGGTCCGTGAATCCTCCTGAGTGGGGTCAGCATAGATAGCCTGGAGATACCCTTGTGCTCCCGGAAGTGATCCTGGCATATACCGGAAATCAGAGTCCCGAAATAGACCAGATCTGACTCGCATAATGGTCATCATAGAGTAGGCGGCGTCCTGCACAGCCATCTCAATAGTAACCCCGAGTCCATAGGAGCAGTGAAGAGGCTCGGTGGATCCAGGATAAGATGGAAATATCCTGACAGTGCAGAGATACTGGCTTTGATTAAAATCTCGGAATTGCTCTTCGACCGTGTACTCGGGATACCAGCGGTATCCAGCCTCAGTCATTACCCTGACCAACTTGGCAGTATGGCCGGGTACATCTAGGCATCGAGTCAGGCGAACCACTTGATTGAGGTCGCGAGTGGCCATCTGAAAGCACAATCATAATGCAAAGGCATTAGAATTTCTAGCGAAATTTCGGCAGCATGACAGCTGTAAATGCTCAAGAAGGATTTTGAAACATTTGACAAAGGATTACATACACACTCAACATCATCATATCAAAGTTCTGAATCCATTCTAACAACATAATGTGGTAGTAGAACTGAACTAGGCTTGTATCCATCAAACTTATAAGGTACTACTGATTAGTAACACGTGATCCTGATAGAGAGAATAGATCCTAATTCCTTAACCCCCGGTAGAAGAATGGACTGACTCAGATCAGAATGTCATAAGATAAAGGAGTAAAAAGAGCCTTACGTTCCAACCCACAAACAATTCCCCTACATATAACTAAAGAATTTCTAGACTCAACATCGACCAGTTTGGCTTGGAGAACCTACAGGCAGTCCGGCTCTGATGCCAACGCTGTCAGGACCCCGACTCGATGTCACATCGATCTAGCCGATAACACCTCATATCACTTTGCGGCCTCACGCACGGTATCCCCACGGGTGTCGCCTTACCTTTGCCCGGGACCGTTTGCGCCTTTTGGCTCACGTATATGATAGTGGCGCTAGCATCCATATGATAAAGAGCCCGGGCTGACATGACTAGTCGTAAACCCAAAGTGGCACAGACTTACAGGGACAGGCATCCATGACCCAGCTTCGAACGTGTCGGTCATCAGCAAGTGGGTCCGGGCTGTAGCACTGGGCTAGCAGGACTCCGGTAAACCGGGCTATAGCGGGCTAACAAGACTCCGGTACTCAAAGCGTGACATTTCCCAGAAGGGACAGACACAGGAACGAAGAAGGACACATGCCGGCCAGCCTAAGTGTTCCAGAGCAGTAGCAAGCTACCATGGCTCAGCGGTAACACTAGGAGACATTTCCCGGTAAGAGAGGCTACTAAAGATAAACAACTAGATAGTCAGATCCCACACATATCAAGCATTTCAATCATACACACAATATGCTCGATATGTGCAAATACAACGAAGCATCACAACATGACTCTACGACACAAGTACTTTATTTAAGGCTCAGGGAGCCATACATAACATACACAAAGGTACGGGTCTCACGACCCAACATACAAGTCATACAGTCATACAAACTAGCAGCGGAAGTGACTTGTCTGAGTACAGACAACTAGTAAAATAAAAGAGGCTTGGGAAGCCTAGCTATACTACAAGGTCCTTCACAAGCTCAGGGTCACCACCTGGGTCTTTAGCCTACTCGTTGATGTCAACGTCTACATAGAACCCATCAGAAGGGGTTGCAGCGTCTTCTGTAAAAATGTAAATTATAGCAACATGAGTACAGAGGTACTCAGCAAGACTTACATCAGATCCTACATACATGCTTAGTATCAAGAAGGGTTGGTGGGGTTATTGCAGCAAGCCAGCTTTGACTCTTGGCTAGGCTATCCTACGATACTCCAACTTGAAATGGTTTTGCGCACACGAGTCCACTACTCACCACTTCAATACACTACCGAGGATCCACCTCCGTCTTCCTACGGAAGAGCCATCCCCGGCACTCACACTTATCTTGAGGCTTTTAACAGTTTCCATTTACTTGTCTATGAACTGTATAGGCAACCAAGTAGTCCTTTACCGCGGACGCGGCTATTCGAATAGATTATGATAACCCTGCAGGGGTGTACTTCTTCATACATGTTTCCACCACTTAGCGTCTGCACACGACATGTGCTCGGCAGACTTCAAGTGAAAGCCGACGTGGGTGTAGACCACGACCTACCTAAACACTTAAGCCTCTAGTCCAGGTTTATCGCCTATTCAGGTTCCATCCGCAGGGAGTCCGGCCGAGGTTTCCCATACGGCCCCGAACGATGTGAACAGGGTTCCCGAGATACCTAACGGGTATTCGGTACACCCGGCCACGTACC
Source organism: Triticum dicoccoides (assembly GCF_002162155.2). NCBI lineage: Eukaryota > Viridiplantae > Streptophyta > Magnoliopsida > Poales > Poaceae > Triticum > Triticum dicoccoides. Next base: position 441,141,199 of record NC_041386.1, read on the forward strand.
TACCGCATCACAGCCCACCCCTACGGTCAGCGCTGTCCACGGCCTCCAGTAGGCTACAAACACCAGAAACTACTTGCAACTCCTGGACAGAGAGCTAGGGTGAATAAGAAGTCGAGCGGGGTCATATTTCAGGGCCCAATGCATGGTAGTAGCTGTATCTTAAATCACGCATACAGATCTCAGTGCTTATGGCCGGCTTCAATGAAACAACCCACCATGTACTCCTACATGGCCTCTCATCGATACCTTTACCAAATCGTGTTCACCACACCACTCTCATTACCGACATAATCATTTCACTCTAGCCCATCACCCAGATGAACCAGACCTGACACGACTCTAAGCATAGCAGGCATAGCAAGGTAGGAACAACACATACATATGGCTCAATCAACTCCTACACATGCTAGTGGGTTTCATCTAGTTACTGTGGCAATGACAGGTCATGCAGAGGAAATGGGTTCAACTACCGTAGCACACAGCAGTTTGAATCGCGTTGTCTTAATGCAGTAAAAGAGAGCAGGAGCGAGAACATGGGATTGTATCGATATGATCAAATGGTTGGTTGCTTGCCTGATGGTTCGATGCACTGATACGGTTCTTCGTTAGGGTAATCACGGTATTCCTCGGAGGCAGAACCTGTCGCAAAGGACACCGATACACAACCATCACCAAACAATGTGCAACAATATGATGCATGCATGAAACATGGCAATATGAGTGTGTTGGGCTAATGCAACTAAAACCAGAAGGGTTTGAGCAAATTTGAATCAAGGATTCAAATTTCAAATTCAGATATGGCCTTTTAAAGTGCTTTTCCTTGTTCTGCTTAAAACTTCAATTTAACTTGTTTGATCATGCATGAAAATAGTACAGATGGATAGATTGGATTTTTCTGATCATTTTTCATATATAATTTGTCCAATTTGGAGTTACAGAATAAAAGTTATGAATTTTTGAAGTTTAAATAATATTCTGGAATTTCCTGATTTAAATTAAATCCAGAAATTATAGTTATTGCGCCAGCATGACGTCATCATGACGTCAGTGGTCAACTGCGGCTGGCTGAGGTCAAACCTGACGTGTGGGACCCACACGTCAGTGACAGGGGGTTAAACAGGGTTAAATTAATTCTAATTACTAATTAGTGGCGCTGGGGCCCACTGGTCAGTGTCAGGGGTTAACTAACAGTGGTTAGCGCTAATCCTAATTAGCTACAGGGCTGGGCCCACCTGTCAGGGACTCAGGGGGGGTCCTGCCGTGGTCAAGGTGGGTCAAACCCACCGGCGACGTGACGCCGGCGAGGTCCGAGATGGCGGCGCGTCGCGGGATCGCGCTACAAGGCATGGGCGAGGCCGTGCTTGGGCTCGTTGGAAAGCCCTTGCTCCCGCGCGTCGAACGGTGGCCGTGGCTGGGCCTGGGGTGGCCGGAGTCGACGGCGGCGAGCTCGGCTGCGGCCGCCGGAGTTCGGGTGCGGTCGGGATCGATGTTGCAGTGGGTTTGGGGAGGCGTTAGTGTGTGCTGCGTGATCCTAGTGAGGTGTGGAGCACGATAGTGTGCTCGGTTGGGTGCTACGGTGACCGTGGCCATGACGGCGACATCGCCGGCGGCATGGAGCTCTCGGCCAAAGTGGGGCTAGGGCCTAGAGGTCGGGAGAGACCAGGGGAGAAGGGGGAAACGATCCGGGGCTCACCGCGGAGCTGCAGAGGTGGTTAGCGGGCTCGGGGACGCGCTGGAGACGACGAATTCGACGGCGACGATGATCGGAGCCCGAAGAGGGGAACGGCGATGTGGCGGCGATGCAGGGCTTCCGGAGGCCCGTGGAGCAGTGGGGAGGAAGAGGAGGTTGTGGCGGAGCTCCTGAGCTAGTCGGGGGAGCGAGGGGTGGCCGGAGATGGCTGCTATGGCGAACGGCGGCGACGGTGGTGTTCGGCCATGTGAGAGAGAGAGCGAGGGAGAGGAGGGGGGGAGCCGGGGGAGAGTGAGAGAGAGCAGGGGGGAGAGGCGTGGCGTCGTCCGGGGCATCGAGCGAGGAGGGGAGGGCAGGCAAGCAGGGAGAGAGGTGGCGTGGCGCGGTGGCGCGCGCGCGCGCCGGCCACACTCCCCTCCCTCTGTCGGGACGAAGACGACAGAGGAGGGAGGCGGGCTGGGCCGCCTGCTGGCTGGGCCGGCCAGCTGGCTGGGCTGCACAGGGAGGAGCCCAGGTAAGCTTCTCCCTTTTATTTTTTTTCTGTTTTCTAATTTCTGACATTTGTTTTGATTTAAATAATATATTAAATCATTTATTTAACTTATGCGAATTTTTGCAGGGGCTAGACATATTATTCCAAAGCTCCTTTATAATTGGCATAATATTTGGACATATATTAATATATATAGAAATATATTTCCAAAGCAAATATTTATACATTAATTCCAAATGCCCAAAATAAATGTCCATGAGCCACTAAAAATATTGGTTTGATTTTTATCTCTGTCCAATATTTTCAGAGAGCAACATGAGCATTTTCTTGGACCCTTTTGGAGAAATTTTTATTTGGATCATTTTCAAAATGATTCTGAGGGTTTCACAGATCCCCATTTCAAGTTTCTGATGAAAGAGTAAACATGATGCAACACTCTAATGCATGACTAGCTAGGGTGTGACAATGAACAAGGTGAAAGATGTGGTAAAACTCTATGTTCTTGCTGACAGATGTGCCCGAGCTGAAGAGGGAAGGAAGTACCCCGGCGAAGATGTCGGCGTGGAAACCGACTCCTTAGATGAGGATACTGCCGCCCCGGCGAAGAAAGGCCGGCGACGCAACAGGAAGCGCAAAGGTAAAGCTGTGCTTGCCGTCGAGGGATCTGACGACGCCGGCTCCGCCAAGAAAACCAAGGCAGATGACCCCGGCAAGGAAATTGCCGGATGTGTCGCCTACCGGGCCTTGGCGGCTACCGAGAAGCCAGGAAACTCCGACAGGCAATACTGCAAGATCCATCGCACCAAAGGCCATGATCTCCAGAACTGCCGACAGGTCGAGCTCCTTGCTGAGAAGCAGAGGGCTAAATATGAGAGGCGGGACAAGGAGAAAGGCCAGAATGGTGCTGAGGGATCCGGCAAGAAGCGTGACGGCCAAGCGGGCCGTCCCGGCAAAGATAAACAGCGGGAGAGTGTAACACCCCGGATGTAACTTTTCCAATTTGTACTCCAAATCTTGCCGTCTCCGGCGTTAAGTTATATTTATTTCCTCGGGTTCGGGTTTTGTCTCCGCGTGTTGTTGTCGTTGTCATGCATCTCATATCATGTCATCATGTGCATTGCATCTGCATACGTGTTCGTCTCTTGCATTCAAGCTTTTTCCCCGTTGTCCGTTTTGCATTCCGGCGCTTCGTTCTCCTCCGGTGGTCATTTCTAGCTTTCTTTCGTGTGTGGGGATTAAACATTTCCGGATTGAACCGAGACTTGCCAAGAAGCCTTGGTTTACTACCGGTAGACCGCATGTCAAGTTTCGTACCGTTTGGACTTCGTTTGATACTCCAAAGGTTAACCGAGGGACCGAAAAGGCCTCGTGTGTGTTGCAGACCAACACCCCTCCAATTTGGCCCAAAACTCACCAAACTCTGCTCCATCATCTAGAGCGTTCGATCATGATCGCGTGGCCAAAAACCGCACATCATTTGGACTCTCCTAGCTCCCTCTATGCCTATATATAGTACCCCTCCGTTTTCGGATCTCCTTCCTCCCCGAAACCCTAAAAAAATCCACCGCGCGCGCCGGACATGTCCGTTCCAGCCGGACACGCCGCAGCCGCCGCCCGCAGCCAGTGGCAGCGCGCCACATGGCACCCGGCCGCTGCCGCTGCCGCGGCCTGCCCAGGCCCATCGTGAGCCCTCTCCGCCGCCACCCGGGCCGCGCGCCCCGCGCCTCTCCCTCCGCCGCCGCCCGCGCTAAGCCGCCGCCTCCGCCGCCTCCGGCGCCGCGTCGCCGCGGTCCGCCCCGCCGCCGTCGTCGCCACCTCGTCGCCCGGGCCGCCGCAGACGCCGCCGGCCCCG
>NC_041386.1:441145653-441227397 GCF_002162155.2 Triticum dicoccoides
CGCGCGCCGCCTCGCCCCGCGGGCCGCTCGCCGTCCCGGCCGCCGCCTCCGGCCTCGCCCCCGGCCATCATCTCCCTCTTCGACGAACTCCGGCGAAGACTCCGACCGGCGATCCTCGGGCTCCATGCGATCCCGATCTAGATCTGGCGTGAACAGTAAACCCTAACCCTAGGTCGTTTTTTTTCACTAAGCCCCAGGAATTGCAGATCCAAGTTGCCATGTTCGCAGCTCCGTAACTTTGCATCCGTAGCTCCGATTCATGCATATAGCATATCAAAATGTTCATCTCAGAGAGTACATCATTTTATTCCATTGCATAATTTTCATTTGAGATCATCTTGATGCCCGAAATGCTGTTAGAAGAGGGCTACTTGAGTTAATTATCAGATCTGCTACCCCGTTTAGCACTTTTTTCATTTTTGCCATGATTATTGTGTGCATGATATGCCCGTGAGTTCTACATGTGTTTTGTTAAGGGTTTTGTCATCTTTCCAGATGTGCAACCCATGTATTTTTAGGATGTGTGTGGTGACTTGTGCAAGCTTGCAAAGTGGTGCACTTGCTAAGTCTGTTTTCAGGGACAGTAATTTCACCAAGTCCTGGAGCTGTTTATCTCATGATGCCATATGTTCTTGTTGTTTCCTAGTGATCCGTGCCTCTTTTGAGGATGATCAGTAAGGGAGTTTTGTTTATCTTGTAGTGCTCTATCCATCCATGACTTTGTTTGCAATTATGGAGCACCCTAGCTTGAGTCAATCGAGCTCTACTTTTGCTACTTTGTGAATCTGGGCAGATTGTCAACTTGTTTGCAATTTTGCCGGTGATGTTGTAGTTGATCTGTGCATGCTATGCTATTGTTCTTGCCATGTATAGCTTGCATTTTGTGCGTTTTTGATGGATGTATGCTTGTCCTGCCATGACTTGCTCTGTAGTGAGTGCATCGAGCTCGTAAACATGCCTACTTGAGTTATATTTCAGCATGTGTCAGTTTTTTACTAAGTCTGAAGCTGATTATGTTTTTGCTATGTTCACATGCTTGCAATTGTATTTTCTGATCACTTTTGGCTCAAGGTCACTAAGGGACTTTTGTTAAGCTCTTTGAGTAGCTCCATGCCATGCTTTACTTTGCCATGTTCAGGTCCTGTAGCATGTAGTTTTGTTGCTCCGAAGAGGGCTACCTGATCTAAAATTCCAGACAAGTGTTAATTTCACTCAGTCTGAGATCTGTTTGCCATTTGCATTTTTGCCATGCTTGTTTGAACCTGTTTATGAATGATTCGGCCGTAGCTCAGTGCTAGACTTTTGTTAAGCATCTTGTGTGCATCCCTGCCATGTATTTTGTTGTCATGTTTGGGTGCTGTAGCATGTTCATCTCATTGCATTTAGATGCCTACTTGCTGTAAATCGCAGACCGGTGTCATTTTTGAATCGCTTGCCATTTCCAAACCGTAACTCCGATTCCGGCGTTCTTTATATCGTTTTCAAGCGATTTCATCTCATCTTTCCAGCAGCACACTTGGATTTCCATGTTGAGTCCAGGTCCATGCAATTCCTATCATATCTTACATTTGGCATCCCGCATCGCATCCCGCATAGCATATCATCATTTCATCATATTGCTTGTTCTTGCATGTGGTTGATTGTATCCTTGTTGCTTGTTTGTCTTGTTTGGGTAGAGCCGGGAGATGAGTTCGCTAACGAGGAGCCCGTTGAGTTTGCTTTTGAGGATCCAGTCAACTCTGACAACTGTGCAAGCAAGATGATCATACCCTCGAAATCACTACTATCTTTGCTATGCTAGTTTGCTCGCTCTTTTGCTATGCCAATGCTACGATGCCTACCACTTGCTTGCAAGCCTCCCAAATTGCCATGTCAAACCTCTAACTCACCTTGTCCTAGCAAACCGTTGATTGCCTATGTTACCGCTTCGCTCAGCCCCTCTTATAGCGTTGCTAGTTGCAGGTGAAGATTGGAGCCCGTTCCTTGTTGGAACATTTATTTACTTGTTGGGATATCATTATATTGCCATGTTATCAATGCATCTATATACTTGGTAAAGGGTGGAAGGCTCGGCCTCTCGCCTAGTGTTTTGTTCCACTCTTGCCGCCCTAGTTTCCGTCATATCGGTGTTATGTTCCCGGATTTTGCGTTCCTTACGCGGTTGGGTTATAATGGGAACCCCTTGATATTTCGCCTTGATTAAAGCTTTTCCAGCAATGCCCAACATTGGTTTTACCATTCGCCACCTAGCCTTTACTTTCCCTTGGGTTCTGCAGACTCAAGGGTCATCTTATTTTACCCCCTCCCCCGGGCCAGTGCTCCTCTGAGTGTTGGTCCAATCAAGCGATGTCCGGGGCTACCAGGGCAACTCTGGGCTGGCCTACCCGACGTCTGTCTCATCTGAGTGTGCCCTGAGAATGAGATATGTGCAGCTCCTATCGGGATTTGTCGGCACATTCGGGCGGTGTTGCTGGTCTTGTTTTAACCTGTCGAGATGTCTTGAATTACCGAGATACCGAGTCTGATCGGAACGTCTTGGGAGGAGGTCTATTCCTTCTTTGACCATGAGAGCTTGTCATGGGCTAAGTTGGGACTCCCCTGCAGGGATTTGAACTTTCGAAAGCCGTGCCCACGGTTATGGGCAGATGGGAATTTGTTAATGTCCGGTTGTAGATAACTTGAACCTTAATTTAATTAAAATGAATCAACTAAGTGTGTTACCGTGATGGCCTCTTCTCGGCGGAGTCCGGGAAGTGGACACGGTGTTGCAGTAATGTTTGCACAGGTTGCTCTCTAGTTTCTCGCTCGCGCTTTGCCTCCTCTTCTCGCCCTCTTTTGCGAATAAGTTAGCCACCATACTTGCTAGTCGCTTGCTGCAGCTCCACTTATATTTACCTTGCCATACCTATAAGCTTAAATAGTCTTGATCGCGAGGGTGCGAGATTGCTGAGTCCCTGTGGCTCATAGATTACTATTACACCAGATGCAGGGCCTGATGATTCCGTTCCAAGTGACGCATATGAGCTCAAGTGGGAGTTCGACGAAGACTCTCAACGTTACTACGTTTCCTTTCCCGATGATCAGTAGTGGTGCCCAGTTGGGGGTGATTGGGACCGTGTCGCATGTTGGGTTCTCTTTTATTTTGGCACCGTAGTCGGGCCATGAGTGTTTGGATGACGTAATGTTATTTATGTACTTGATTGACGTGGCGAGTGTAAGCCAACTATGTTATCTCCCCTTTATTATTTATATTACATGGGATGTTGTGAAGATTGCCTAACTTGCGACATATGCCTTCAATGCGATTATATCTCTAAGTCATGCCTCGACACGTGGGAGCTATAGTCGCATCGAGGGTGTTACAGAGAGGCCCGCCCAGGGCCGTGACAAAAAGCCAGAAGACGATGATCACGAAGAGGATGATGAGTCTGGTGACCAAGAATTTCAGAAAGCTACATAGGCCACGTGCGTCGATGGCAGCGCCTCGCTGCATACCTCTCACCGCCAGCTTAAACAGTGGGCGCGTGAGATTATAGTGGCGGAACCATCGTTTGATGCCCAAAGGTCGCTGAAGTGGTCCAGCACACCTATCATTTTTGACACTGAGGATCACCCTGATCGCACTACTGTAGTCGGGTGCTTGCCATTGTTGGTTTCACCAACAATACACAACCTCAAGGGGACAAAGATGCTAGTCAATGGCGGGGCCGGTCTGAACTTAATCTCGCCTGCCGTGATCGAGAAATTGTAGATTCCTGATGAAGACCTCGAAGAGACGGGCACGTTTCAGGGGGTCAACCCGGGAAGAAGTCAACCAAAGGGAAAGGTCACGTTGCCTGTGACTTTTGGGAGTGATCTGAACTACAGAACAGAAAGGATTGTGTTCGACGTTGCCAAGATCCCCTTGCCTTACAATGGGATCCTTGGCCGCCGAGCGCTGGCCAAGTTCATGGCGGCTTCACATTACGCCTACAACACCCTGAAGATGCCGGGGCCTGTGACGATCATCACCATCCCATCAGACAAGAAGGATGCGCTAATTTGCGCTGACCAACTCTACCAATAAGCAGTTGCAGCAGCTACCACTTCTAAGGCGCTTGCTCCAGCCGATGGAGCCCCAGGAAGGCAAAAGAAGAAGACCGGTGAGACCTCAAGCACCCACTCCGACAAGTGCACCTCTTCAGAGTGTAGCGCTCCCGTCGAGGACGTGCCAGAGAGTTCCGCCGATAGAAACAAGAAGTCCAGGGCCACACCGCCGGGAACCAAGAAGGTTTCTGTCAAGGAGGACGGCACGGGAGGAGCTTTTACCATAATCTCCACCCTTGACGACAAATAGGAAGACGCGCTCATCACCTTCCTGCGGGCGAATGTCGATGTGTTTGCATGGCAAGCATCCGACATCCCCGGCGTTCCCAGGGAGGTGATTGAGCACCACCTTGCTGTCTGTCCTCATGCGTGGCCCGTCAAGCAGAGGGTCAGAAAGCAAGCTTTGGAACGACAAGAGTTCATCACAGAGGAGATCCGGAAACTAGAAGCAGCGGGTTTGGTAAGAGGAGTGCTCCATCCAACGTGGTTGGCCATCCGGTGGTAGTGCGCAAGGAAAATGGGAAGTGGAGGCTGTGTACTGATTACACAGATATTAATAAGGCTTGTCCCAAAGACCCCTTCCCGTTGCCGCGCATCGACCAGATTGTTGACTCCATAGCTGGGTGTGATCTGTTATCATTCCTCGATGCCTACTCCGGCTACCACCAGATCTTCATGACAAGGGAAGATGAAGAGAAAACGGCATTCATCACCCCATGTGGTACGTATTGCTCTATACGGATGCCTTTCGGGTTGAAGAGTGCTGGTTCAATGTTTGCAAAGGCGGTCCAGATTGGTTTTGAACCCCAGTTCCATAGAAATATGGAAGCTTATATGGATGACATAGTGGTCAAAACCAAGAACAGGGCAACCCTCATATCAGATTTACAAGAAACATTTGCAAACCTACGCAAGATCAATCTCAAGCTGAACCCTGAGAAGTGCATCTTTGGCGTCCCGTCTGGCAAGCTTCTCGGGTTCTTTGTGTCACGGCGTGGGATAGAGGTCAATCCGGACAAGTCAAAGCTATAGAGCAGATTGAACTGCCCAAGCGATTCAAGGATGTGCGTCGGCTTGCTGGTTGTGTTGCCGCCATGAGCAGGTTCATTTCCAAGTCCGCCGAGTGTGCCCTTCCCTTTTTCAAGATTTTGAAAAAGGCGGGCCCGATGGAGTGGACGCCAGAAGCCGAAGCAACATTGCAAGATTTGAAGAGGTACCTCTCCTCCGCGCAATTACTAGTTGCGCCTAGGCCACAGGAACCGTTGTTGCTGTACCTGGCGGCAATGAACCAGGTGGTCAGCGCCGCACTAGTGGCGTAGAGAGAAATTGATGATGAGGTAATAGCAATGAGGAGCCCAATGCCACCGATGCCGAGATGACGCAGCCCATTGAAGTGCCGCCAAAGAAGAAAATGATGCAGCACCCGGTCTACTTTGTTAGTTCCCTCCTGCAGGGAGCTAGATCGAGGTACTCCGGTGTGCAGAAACTGCTCTTCGGCCTTCTTATGGCCTCGAGGAAGCTGCCTCACTACTTCCAGGCACACGAAATCACTGTCGTCACTCGCCTCCCTCTGCAACGGATATTGCACAATCCAAACGCAACGGGAAGGATCGTAGAGTGGGCACTGGAACTGTCCAGCTTTGGCCTCAAGTTTGACAGTATCTCGACGATTCAAAGCCGAGTCCTGGTGGAGTTCGTTGCAGAATGGACCGCGACGCCTGACGAAGAAACCCAAGAGACTGCTCTCCCCGGCAAGGAGGCAAGTTGCGACTGGATCATGTACTTTGATGGAGCTTTCTCCTTACAGGGCACCGGGGCTGGCGTACTGCTTGTCGCGCCCACCAGAGAGCACCTCAAGTACGTGATCCAGATGCACTTTCCCAGGGAGGTGTCAACAAACGATACGGCTGAGTACGAAGGGCTGCTTGCCGGTCTTAGGATCGCGCCGGACCTCGGAATCAAGAAACTCGTCGTCAGAGGTGACTCACAACTTGTCATCAAGCAAGTCAGCAAGGATTACCAGAGCCCGTTGATGAAAGCCTACGTCGATGAAGTGAGAAAGCTGGACGAGAGTTTTCACGGTATACAGGCAGAATACGTTCGCCGAGTGGAGAATGATATCGCTGATTACCTGTCAAAACGCGCTGCCCTCAAGCTACCTGTGGAACCAGGTACCTTTGTGCTTCGGCTAACTCAGCCATCCGTTGATCCATCAACAGAGCAGAATAAGAGGAGAAAATCAGGTCCCGGCAAGTACTTTCCCGCCGAGCTCCCCAAAGCCGCCGGCAAGGATGTTGCCGGAGACACTGAGCCCGCCACGGGACGGCTAGCTCCGACAGAGCATCAAGCTCTTGCCATGGAGACAGCCGCTCCGATAGCGGAGGAAATGCCTTTAGTCCTCAGCTAGCTCCGTCGCTCTACTATGTACCAGTTCGTCGATGACGTCCTGTACAGAAAGAGGCCAAACGGCGTGAAATTGAAGTGTATCCCTCGAGAGGAAGGACTAGGGCTGTTGGCGGAGATACATGGAGGCATATGTGGATCCCACATTGGGTCAAGGGCCCTTGCCGGCAAAGCATTTCGGTAAGGCTTCTTCTAGACCACCGCCCTCCAGGATGCAACGACACTAGTCACCAGGTGTGAAGCGTGTCAGTTCCATTCAAAGAAGCTTCATCAGCCAGCTCAAGCCCTTCAAACCATTCCTCTCTCCTGGCCTTTCTCGGTCTGGGGCTCGACATACTGGGCCCTTTCCCCCGCGCTGTCGGGGGCTTTGAGTACTTGTACGTTGCAATCGACAAGTTCATAATGTGGCCAGAAGTGGAAGCAGTGAGGAAGGTCACAGCACAGTCAACCGTCAAGTTCTTCAAAGGACTGGTGTGCCGTTTTGGTGTACCCAATAGGGTTATCACCGAGAACGGAACACAGTTCACAAGCCACACCTTCATGCAATATATTCAAGACCTTGGCAGCAAGGTCTGTTTCGCTTCCATTGCTCACCCACGAAGCAATGGTCAAGCTGAGAGGGCAAATGCTGAAGTACTGTGAGGCCTGAGGACAAAGACCTTTGACAGACTGCACAAGAGTGGAAGGCGCAGGATTGATGAATTGCCGGCGGTTCTTTGGTTAATCAGAACGACACCAAATCAAGCCACCGGCTAGACACCCTTTGCCCTGGTATACGGGGCAGAAGCAGTTCTCCCCACAGAACTCATATATGGGTCACCTTGAGTACTCTCTTATGACGAGCTTGAGCAAGAGCAATTGCGGCAAGATGACGCAACGCTCCTTGAGGAAGATCATCTTCGGGCGGCTGTGAGAGCAGCGCGCTACCAGCAAGCCTTGCGCCGCTACCATAGCCGCAAGGTTCATGCCCGAAGCTTTGAGGAAGGCGACCTTGTTCTTCGGCGCGTTCAATCAGCCAAGAATTCCAACAAGTTGACGCCAAAGTGGGAAGGCCCTTATTGGGTAATACGAGTCACCAGGCCCGGTGCAGTCCGCCTGGAGACCGAAGATGCCGTTCCAGTGAGTAACTCCTGGAACATTGAGCATCTTCGCAAGTTTTACCCGTGAGGTGCGGCTTGCCGGGCCCCCCGGAAAGCCACCTTTTGTACGAGCCTTGCCGATGACTCATGTAACCCTTTGTACAAAGCCAGACGCAGACCCTGAGCATAAATAAATGAAGCGCTGGCGCCCTAAGTTATAGCATGCATGCTAGGTCGAGTCTCGTCCTTAGATAGGGTTGATAGTGCTTAGCGGCGACTAACCCCTAGCTTAGAGGTCGAGTGTGCGTCTCTTTGTCTTTCTTTTGTCTTCTTTGGTTCACAAGACACACAGATATCCGTGCCGAACCACTTGGGGAGGGAAAAAGGGAACATACCAGCATCTAGCCCCCGGCAAGCCAGTATTGCCAGGGCTGCAAGAGCAAAGTTCACCCATGGCGAACCAGGGTTGCCGGGGACTACAGGTTCAGATAAGTTCTTCCTCCCTTATCATGCATTCCATTATGGACTGAGGTATGTGAAACCTCGTTTTCCCCTAAGCTATCGTGCTCCCCTAACTCTAGGCCCTAGGGCTCGTTCCTGGGTCCAAGTTTGGTCGTAGTCGCAGCAGCGAAAGGATGAAACAAGGAGCCTGAACCCGCCTCATCCCTGCCTCCGCCAAAGGCGTGAGGAAGGTCGAGCGAAGTGGGGAGACGACAAGGCCTGTTGCCGGGCAAGGAAATGTTTATCTTGAAGATATCAAGGATTTACTCCTTGTCGTGGGTTCCACCCGCAAACAAATGACCCGACAAGCATCCTTTTTTCATTAAAAAACATTCCACTCAGCTACAGTCCATAGGGAATGAAAAACATGAATGATGGGATTACAAGTTTTAAATTCAACAAAGGCTCGAAGGCTTACAAACTAAAAAGAGATAAGGTGCCCGTAATCCCTTTCTTGTCCCTCTCCTCAGGAGGCAGGTCAAGGAGGCGAAAGGGACAAAAGGAGCGCCTAGGAGAGCTACGGGTGGCAGAAGACACCAAGAGAACATCTTGGTGGCCGTCCAAAGGCTGGATGGTGATGGCGGCGCCGGAAGCAGAGCTCAAAGACGAGGCGGCAGGACATCAGCACGCGTTGAAGGCATCAGTGCCCACGTACTCTGACTTGACGGCCTTGCCGCCCGCCCTCTTCCTCTTACGCAGCCTCCCAATGCCAGCCGCCCAAGGAGACGACCCCGAGAAGTTCAGGGAGCCGGCGACACGGATGATGGGGTCGCCGGTGCCGCACGGAGCGGCACCCGACACCTAGTCGGACCCGTCATCCTGCCGCCTACTACCCTCGTCATCGCTGCCGCTGTCCTCCTCGTCACTCCCGCCCGAGGAGGAGTCTTCACTATCAGAAGAGCTCTCCACGCAGCACCTTGCAGGGGTCCCAAAGAGCCCGAAGACCTTGACGGAGAGAAGGCCACCCTCCATCCGCTTAAAATGGAGAGTTAGCCCCTCCGTCAAGTGGTGGATATGAGCAAACATCTTCCATCCCCGACGAAGATACATCACGTGAGGGGCGGGGAAGTCGACGCGGACCCGCGTGCCACTGATCCCGCAGCCCCTCATGTGCAGCCGCAACGACTCCGGCGGATTCAGCTCCATCTCCCGCGCAAATGGAGTCGGGAGACGAAGGCAACGGCGCAGCGGCCGGCGCAGCCTGACAAAGAACTCACAAGGGTCATCCCCAAAATGGCCCTCCATTGGAGGAGGAGCTGCTGGCGGAGGCAAGGCCGGTGCGCCGCCCCGTCCTCCCCTTCCCCGAGCGCCCCGGCCTCGCCCACGGCCTCGCCCACGGCCTCGCCCCCTCCCCTTCCCCTCGCGTCTAGCTCTGCCACCGCAGGCGCAGGAGAAGGAGGGACGCGTTGTCGAGCCGTGACCCTCGCCACCACTGTTGAAGGATCGAGATTCCCTCTCTCCATGACGGATGGAAGGGAGGAGCAGAAGCTAAAGGAAGAAGAAGATGAAAGAATGCGGGACGCCATCCCCCCTCCCGCTCTTTATAAAGGATCAGGGTTGGGGCTCGGCCGCCCCGCTCGGCCAATCAAGATACGAAAGGCGCAGGGAGCCAGGACCGACCCGCCGCCCCAACCAGCGACGGCCCGGTTTCCCGCCTCCACCGTTTGCCACCCCAGGCGCATGGGAGACACGTGGCGGACGTGCAGAACCGAGGGGACGGGTGAGACGACCACTCCCCACCCCGTGATCGTGGGGAGTGGACGCCTTGAAGACCGTGGCTCAGCCCCGTTCAGTAAATGGGCCGCGCCTCCACGCCTCCCTCCGTTTATGGGGAAGGCGCGAACCGCCCCTTTACTATGATGTGACGCATGCCTGCGGGAACCAACCCCATGCATGCCGCCCACGTCACACGCGCCTCCCCACGCCGTGCCACGCGCGGGAATCATGGGAAGCGCAGCGCATGAAGAATCTTACCGCGGTAAAAACCGTCCTGCCTGCCCGCGCACCGTTTTTGGGCCTAGCCCAACAACGCGTTGCGCTTATGTGTGGCCCAGGCCCGGGGGCTCCTGTCGGTGTACAAAAAGAGGGGTACACGTTTTGTACCCTTATAACTGTGCACGGGTAGTCTGAGCCGCGGATACCACCACACCAAGCAAGGCAAGGGCAGTGAGCCAGGGTAAGACCGAAGCTCAAGAGAACTAGAACGACGCCAAGGCCAAGACCACGAAGAGCAAAGGGGACGAAGCGGACTCCCCCGGCAAGATCCTTGCCGGGAGACCGTTCTAGAAGTCCCGGCAAGATCCTTGCCGTGGCGACTCGTCCCGCGCCTACGGAGCAAATCACCCTTGAGTCCACTGCCCCCAAAGGGCAAGGATTCAGGAGACATCCCCGTGGCGGCATGCAGATCTTTGTGAAGACACTGAAGATCAGATACGCACTAAGGAGACGACAACCATTGGTGGGATCCCAGCCGAGGAAGACCACAAGGCCCCCGGCAAGCGCCTTGCCGGGGATGACAGCAGGCGCCTCAGCAAGACCCTTGCCGGGGCCCCGGCAAGGCCCTTGCCGAGGACACCCGCAGGGCCACCATCAGGCCTACGCAGACTAAACCTCCACCACCGCATGCATGGAGCTGCCGACCCAACCAGCTAGGCAGACACCTGCATGGCGGCATGCAGATCTTTGTGAAGACCCACCACTGCGCCACCTCAGCTGCCTGCCTACCTACATGGCATCGCAGGCGTCGCTGGCCAGGGCGCGTGTCGACACAAGAAGGACCAGTGACGGACGAGACAGGTTTCTCCCCTGTCCGCGATAAAGCAAGGACACCTAAGCAAGACGCATTAAATGCGCCTTGTCATGTGATGCGAGGGATAACCTCGCAGCACTGTACCCTTTCCACTTGCTGTGTGCCACTATGGCAACCCCTTTTTTCTATAAAAGGAGGCCCGAGGCGACCAGAGGGAGGATTCGGCTTTTTGGAGCTCCTCACGCCCCATAGCTAGCTCAAGAACACAGATATACAATCCACCAAAGTAGGAGTAGGGTTTTACGCATCCTCGCGGCCCGAACCTGGATAAACGAACCGTGTGCTATCTGTTTGATCCGCTCTTCTCACAACCCCGCGCCCCGCTAACCACAGTAGGGATTCTTGTGATCCCATAGGTGTCGTTCCCACTGACAACGGCGGTTCAGCCGCACTAGTCCTGGACCCAATAATTGATGGGTTCCACCTGACGCGAGTCCTGATGGACGGTGATCGCAGCCTCCACTTGCTCTATCAGGATACAATGTGCAAAATGGGCATTAATCCACCACGGACCAAGCCCACCAAGACTACCTTTAAAGGAGTCATACCAGGTGTAGAGGCCCGCTGTACGGGCTCAATCACACTAGAGGTTGTCTTCGGATCTTCGGACAACTTCCAAAGCGAGGAGTTAATCTTCGATATCATCCCCTTTCGCAGCGGCTATCACACACTTCTTGGATGAACCGCATTTGCTCGTTTCAACGCGGTGCCACACTACGCTTATCTCAAGCTCAAGATGCTCGGACCACGCGGTGTCATAACAGTTAATGGAAACATGAAATGCTCCTCCGCATCGAAGAGCACACCGCTGCCTTAGCAGTAGAAGTACAGAGCATCCTTTTCAAACAGAACCTTAATTCGGCGGCCGAGCTCCCGGACACTGTCAAGAGAGTCCGGACTATTCTGCAGCAGGACAGCTCAGCTCATCAACAGCTCGACTAGCAATTCGGCCTCCATCCCAGTTGATATGTCTCCAATGTATCTATAATTTTTTTATTGCTCCATGCTATACTATCTACTGTTTTGGACTATATTGGGCTTTATTTTCCACTTTTATATTATTTTTGGAACTAACCTATTAACCGGAGGCCCAGCCCAGAATTGCTGTTTTTTGCCTATTTCAGTGTTTCGGAGAAATAGAATATCAAACGGAGTCCAAACGGAATAAAATCTTTGAAAATGTGATTTTCTCACCGAAAGTGATCCAGGAGACTTGGAACCAACTGCAAGGGATCAAAGAGGTGGTCACGAGGGTGGGGGGCACGCCCCCCTAGGGCGTGCCCCCTGCCTCGTGGGCCCCTCAGAGCTCCACGGACGTACTCCTTTCTCCTATATATACACACGTACCCCCAAACGATCAGAACAGGAGCCAAAACCCTAATTCCACCGCCGCAACTTTTTGTATCCACGAGATCCCATCTTGGGGCCTGTTCCGGAGCTCCGCCGGAAGAGGGCCGTCATCACGGAGGGCTTCTACATCATCCTAGCCCCTCCGATGAAGTGTGAGTAGTTTACCTCAGACCTTCAGGTCCATAGTTAGTAGCTAGATGGCTTCTTCTCTCTCTTTGAATCTCAATACAAAGTTCTCCACCTCTCTCGTGGAGATCTATTCGATGTAATCTTCTTTTTGCGGTGTGTTTGTTGAGATCGATGAATTGTGGGTTTATGATCAAGTCTATCTATGAATAATATTTGAATCTTCTCTGAATTCTTTTATGCATGATTGGTTATCTTTGCAAGTCTCTTTGAATTATCCGTTTGGTTTGGCCAACTAGATTGGTAGTTCTTGCCATGGGAGAAGTGCTTAGCTGTGGGTCCGATCTTGTGGTGTCCTTACCCAGTGACAGAAGGGGCAGCAAGGCACGTATTGTATCGTTGCTATCGAGGATAAAAAGATGGGGTTTATTTCATATTTCATGAATTTATCTCTCTATATCATGTCATCTTGCTTAAGGCATTACTCTGTTTTTAACTTAATACTCTAGATGCATGCTGGATAGCGGTCGATGAGTGGAGTAATAGTAGTAGATGCAGAGTCGTTTCGATTTACTTGTCACGGACATGATGCCTATATACATGATCATGCCTAGATATTCTCATAATTATGCACAATTCTATCAATTGCTCAACAGTAATTTGGTCACCCACCGTAGAATACCTATGCTCTTGAGAGAAGCCACTAGTGAAACCTATGGCCCCCGGGTCTATTCTCATCATATCAATCTCCATCACTGTTATATTGCTTTGCTATTTACTTTGCCTTTACTTTTTACTTTGCATCAAAAATACCAAAAATATTCTATCTATCAGATCTCACTCTCGTAAGTGACCGT
Source organism: Triticum dicoccoides (assembly GCF_002162155.2). Lineage (NCBI taxonomy): Eukaryota > Viridiplantae > Streptophyta > Magnoliopsida > Poales > Poaceae > Triticum > Triticum dicoccoides. Next base: position 441,158,865 of record NC_041386.1, read on the forward strand.
GAAGGGCTTGACAACCCCTAATCGCGTTGGTTGCGAGTAGCTATCGCTTTGTGCAGGTACGAGGGACTTGAGCGTGGGCTCCTACTGGATTGATACCTTGGTTCTCAAAAACTGAGGGAAATACTTACGCTACTCTACTGCATCATCCCTTCCTCTTTGGGGAAAACCAAGCAAGCTCAAGACGTAGCAAGAAGGATTTCTGGCGCCATTGCCGGGGAGTCTATGCAAAAAGTCAACATACCAAGTACCCATCACAATCCCTATCTCTCGCATTACATTATTTGCCATTTGCCTCTCGTTTTCCTCTCCCCCCAATTCACCCTTGCCGTTTTATTCGCCCTCTCTCTCTATCCTCCCTCTCTGTTTGCCTTTTTGTTTGCTCGTGTGCTAGTTTGTTTGCTTGTCGTCATGGCTAGTCTCATATCTTCTCCATTGTATCCCGAGAGTGAAGTTCTAAATTTTAAACAAAGGGAGGGAGAAAATCTAAAAGATGCTTGGTATAGAATTTGTAATGCTCAAAATAGATCTACTAGGAAACAATCTACCTTAGTTCTTCTTCGCAATTTTTATGTAGGTGTTAATACTTGGTATAGATATATCCTTGATACCATTACCGGAGGGAACTTCTTGCGTAGCCATACTTTTGATTCATATAATGCTATGATAGATTTATTTGGCTCACCACCTCTTTTGGTTAATGGAACCATGTTAACTTTGGAGCATGTTATGCAAAGACTTGAAATTATTGAAAATAAAGTTGCTACTATTGAATCAATTGAAAATATAGATAAAAAGATCCACAATCAAATTACTCAATATGTATCTAAGGTAGGAATGACATTGAAAAATATTAAGGAAAAGGAACCCATAGTTAATGAGAAGATGAACTTAGATTCTACTAGAATTTATAAACTTGAGGGTATCATTGAAAATTTGGGAACCGCTTTTTCTTCCATATAGAATACTCATAGTCCTCCTACTAAAATTGCCAAGCTTATTTATGTTCCTAAAAGTAAGGGTGAATCATCTAGTAAGGAAACTGCTGATCTTAAATCTATAAGTATTCATCCCAATCTTTTTGCTATCATTAAAGAGCCATTTATTACAAATGAATTTTTTGATCTTGTGCCTAAAAGTTCGATAATTAATAAAGAGAAAGAAATTCCTAAAGATGGTAGATGCCTAATTGAAGAATTACCTACCAAAGATGGCAATACCTAGATCTATTCTTGCTTGTTATGCCTAGCTAGGGGCGTTAAACAATAGCGCTTGTTGGGAGGCAACCCAATTTTATTTTCATTCCTTGCTTTTTGCTCCTGTTTAGTAATAAATAAATTATTTAGCCGCTTTTTTGGTTGTGTTTTTGTGTTTAATTAGTGTTTGTGCCAAGTAGAACCGTTGGGAAGACTTGGGGAAAGTCTTGTTGAACTTGCTGTAAAAACAGAAACTTTAGCGCTCACGAGAACTGCTGTCATTTTTATTTCAAGAGTGATATTTAGTTAATTATTTTTTCAGATGGTTAATAGACAAATTCCTCACGTCCAGCAATTTATTTTAGAATTTTTGGGGTTCCAGATCTTGCGCTAGCTACAGATTACTACAGACTGTTCTGTTTTTGACAGATTCTGTTTTTCGTGTGTTGTTTGCTTATTTTGATGAATCTATGGCTAGTAAAACAGTTTATAATCCATAGAGAAGTTGGAATACAGTAGGTTTAACACCAATATAAATAAAGAATGAGTTCATTGCAGTATCTTGAAGTTGTCTTTTGTTTTCTTTCGCTAACGGAGCTCACAAGTTTTCTATTTTGAGTTTTGTGTTGTGAAGTTTTCAAATTTTGGGTGAATTATTTTGATGGATCATGGAACAAGGAGTGGCAACAACCTAAACTTGGGGATGCCCATGGCACCCCCAATATAATCCAAGGACACCAAAAAGTCAAAGCTTGGGGATGCCCCCAGAAGGCATCCCCTCTTTTCGTCCACTTCCATCGGTAATTTACTTGGAGCTATATTTTTATTCACCAACATCATATGTGTTTTGCTTGGAGCGTCCTGTATTATTTGTGTATTTTTTTGTTAGTATGCCACAATCATCCTTGCTGTACACACCTTTTGAAGAGAGCCATACATGAATTAAAATTTGATAGAATACTCTATGCGCTTCACTTATAACTTTTGAGCTAGATAATTTTGCTCTATGTGCTTCACTTATATCTTTTGAGCTAGATAATTTTGCTCTATGTGCTTCACTTATATCTTTTGAGCTAGATAATTTTGCTCTGTGTGCTTCACTTATATCTTTTGAGCGTTATAATTTTTCTCTATGTGCTTCACTTAGATCTTTTAGAGCATGGTGGTGGATATGTTTTAAAGAAACTATTGATCTCTCATGCTTCACTTAAATTAATTTGAGAGTCTCTTAATAGCATGGTAATTTGCCTAATAATAATATGCTTGGTATTCAAGATTTGTGAAACTTTCTTTTGAGTGTGTTGAATACTAAGAAAAGATTGAAGCATGATAATTGTTTTGGGATATGGAGGTGATAATATTAAAGTCATGCTAGTTGAGTAGTTGTGAATTTAAAGAATACTTGCGTTGAAGTTTGTGATTCCCGTAGCATGCACGTATGGTGAACCGTTATGTGATGAAGTCGAAGCATGATTTATTTATTGATTGTCTTCCTTATGAGTGGCGGTCGGGGACGAGCGATGGTCTTTTCCTACCAATCTATCCCCCTAGGAGCATGCGCGTAATACTTTGCTTTAATAACATCTAAATTTTTTGCAATAAGTATATGAGTTCTATATGACTAATGTTGAGTCCATGGATTATACGCACTCTCACCCTTCCACCCTTGTTAGCCTCTCTAATACCGTGCAACTTTCGCCGGTATCATACACCTACCATATACCTTCCTCAAAACAGCCACCATACCTACCTATTATGGCATTTCCATAGCCATTCCGAGATATATTGCCATGCAAATTTCCACCATCTAGTTCATCATGACATATCCATCATTGTCATATTGCTTAGCATGATCATGTAGTTGACATAGCATTTGTGGCAAAGCCACCGTTCATAATTCTTTCATACTTGTCACTCTTGATTCATTGCATATCCCGGTACACCGCCGGAGGCATTCATGTAGAGTCATACTTTGTTTTAGTATCGAGTTGTAATCATTGAGATGTAAATAAATAGAAGTGTGATGATCATCATTCAGTAGAGCATTGTCTCATAAAAAAGAGAGAGAAAGGCCAAAGAAAAAGAAGGCCCAAAAAAGGTCAATGCTACTATCCTTTTTTCCACACTTGTGCTTCAAAGTAGCACCATGATATAGCAAGTCTCATATATTGTGCTTCAAAGTAGCACCATGTTCTTCATATAGAGAGTCTCATATGTTGTCACTTTCATATACTAGTGGGAATTTTACGTTATAAAGCTTGGCTTGTATATTCCAATGATGGGCTTCCTCAAATTGCCCTAGGTCTTCATGAGCAAGCAAGTTGGATGCACACCCACTAGTTTCTTTTGTTGAGCTTTCATACATTTATAGCTCTGGTGCATCCGTTGCATGGCAATCCCTACTCACTCACATTTGATATCTATTGATGGGCATCTCCATAGCCCGTTGATACGCCTAGTTGATTTGAGACTATCCTCTCCTTTTTGTCTTCTCCACAATCACCATTCTATTCCACCTATAGTGCTATATCCATGGCTCACGCTCATGTATTGCGTGAAGATTGAAAAAGTTTTGAAAAATTTAGAGTGTGAAACAATTGCTTGGCTTGTTATCGGGGTTGTGCATGATTTAAATACTTTGTGTGGGGAAGATGGAGCATAGCCAGACTATATGATTTTGTAGGGATAACTTTCTTTGGCCATGTTATTTTGAGAAGACATAATTGCTATGTTAGTATGCTTGAAGTATTATTATTTTCTATGTCAATATAAACTTTTGCCTTGAATATTTCTAATCTAAATATTCATACCACAATTAAGAAGATTTACATTGAAATTATGCCAAGTAGCACTCCGCATCAAAAATTCTCTTTTTATCATTTACCTACTCGAGGACGAGCAGGAATTAAGCTTGGGGATGCCTGATACGTCTCCAACGTATTTATAATTTTTGATTGCTCCATGCTATATTATCTACTGTTTTGGACTATATTGGGCTTTATTTTCCACTTTTATATTATTTTTGGGACTAACCTATTAACCGGAGGCCCAGCCCAGAATTGTTGTTTTTGCCTATTTCAGCGTTTCGGATAAACAGAATATCAAACGGAGTCCAAACGGAATAAAATCTTCGGAAATGTGATTTTCTCACCAAACGTGATCTGGGAGACTTGGACCCAACTGCAAGGGATCAAAGAGGTGGTCACGAGGGTGGGGGGCACCCCCCTAGGGCGGGCCCCCTGCCTCGTGGGCCCCTCGATGCTCCACCGACGTACTCCTTCCTCCTATATATACACACGTACCCCGAAATAGTAGAAAACAGGAGCCAAAACCTTAATTCCACCGCTGCAACTTTCTGTATCCATGAGATCCCATCTTGTGGTCTGTTCCGGAGCTCCGCCGGAAGAGGGTCATCATCACGGAGGGCTTCTACATCATCCTAGCCCCTCCGATGAAGTGTGAGTAGTTTACCTTAGACCTTCAGGTCCATAGTTAGTAGCTAGATGGCTTCTTCTCTCTCTTTGAATCTCAATACAAAGTTCTCCCCATCTCTCGTGGAGATCTATTCAATGTAATCTTCTTTTTGCGGTGTGTTTGCTGAGACCGATGAATTGTGGGTTTATGATCAAGTCTATCTATGAATAATATTTGAATCTTCTTTGAATTCTTTTATGCATGATTGGTTATCTTTGCATGTCTCTTCGAATTATCCGTTTGGTTTGGCCAACTAGATTGGTAGTTCTTGCCATGGGAGAAGTGCTTAGCTTTGGGTTCGATCTTGTGGTGTCCTTACCCAGTGACAGAAGGGGCAGCAAGGCACGTATTGTATCATTGCTATTGAGGATAACAAGATGGGGTTTATTTCATATTGCATGAATTTATCTCTCTACATCATGTCATCTTGCTTAAGGCGTTACTCTGTTTTTAACTTAATACTCTAGATGCATGCTGGATAGCGGTCGATGAGTGGAGTAATAGTAGTAGATGCAGAATCGTTTCGATCTACTTGTCACGGACGTGATGCCTATGTACATGATCATGCCTAGATATTCTCATAATTATGCACAATTCTATCAATTGCTCAACAGTAATTTGTTCACCCACCGTAGAATACTTATGCTCTTGAGAGAAGCCACTAGTGAAACCTATGGCCCCCAGGTCTATTCTCATCATATCAATCTCCATCACTTTTATATTCCTTTGCTATTTACTTTGCCTTTACTTTTTACTTTGCATCAAAATTACCAAAAATATTCTATCTATCAGATCTCACTCTCGTAAGTGACCGGGAAGGGCCTGACAACCCCTAATCGCGTTGGTTGCGAGTAGCTATCGCTTTGTGCAGGTACGAGGGACTTGAGCGTGGGCTCCTACTGGATTGATACCTTGGTTCTCAAAAAGTGAGGGAAATACTTACGCTACTATGTTGTATCATCCCTTCGTCTTTGGGGAAAACCAACGCAAGCTCAAGACGTAGCACCAGTCCCGACCAAGTGGCGGCAACTGTACCGCGCGTACATAACTACACACTCAAAATACATTGGGCATGGATGGAGGCATAACTAGCTTCTAATCCACAATACGGCTCGACCACCCCCGGACACAAACATACTTTCACTATTTCCTTTCTCTCCTTTTTCAGGTCTCTTTTGCACAGGCCTTCCCTGACAGCTCGACCATCGGTTCTTTTTTGAAGGATAAATACACCAAGACGACAAGAAGCATGGACGTATTGGGGAAATTTTAGGTGGTTTCTTTAACAATCCCTTTACCTGTTTTCTGGACCCACACATAGCTCTCCCTTGGTTAAGGCATATCAAATAGCTTTGTGCTTATTGCACTACTTGTATAAATGCGCTTTAACGCACCAATGAAATTATAATGGAAACAGTTTGTGGCCAAAATTTTGTGGCTTTTAGCTTACCATTCTTTCTTCTTTTTCTTTTTTTGATTACTTTATCAAATAGCACCCATAAACTCTGGTGCGTTTCAACTTGCCAGGGGCTTTATAGTGCCCCACAAGAGGCAACAAAAGTCCGAACACTTTTATAGTATAGTTCGGCACCCCGAATTTAGCACTATATGCATTGGCTCCGAATCATGTCTTTGGTCAATAGTTGGGTTGCCCGGCTCCTGTGCTTACTACCTAATGTTCCGCTGTATCGGCTAGGGTAGTAAAGGGAGAACTATTGTGATTGTGCCCTGGTTTACCCAGATGAGAACCTCAGTAGAAAAAGCCGAAAACTAACTGTCATGATGCGGCGAGAGCTGGTCAGCTCTTCGGAGGTCTCAAATCCTTAGAGATTTTTTCCAAATTACGCGAGGGATTGGTACTTACCCGATCAAGTGTTTACAACATCCTAGTTCGGATACTAGGGGCTGGGCCTATATTTCTATTGTCAAACTCCTATGGCCAAGTGAGGGTGCTAAAGCCGCATAGTCCAATTGCCTAGTTCGTTGCGCTGAACACCGCCTTCAAGTAACAAATAATTGGATCAAGAGTGTTTAGATTACATCCGGAACACCCCCGTACTTCCTACATGGGGGCAGAAGCCGACGATTGGCCAACTCTCAGATTTCACACAAAACGGCCGCACAGGAGGAGAAATTCTTTAAATAACAAACATTATATTACATAACGACTTTGTTTCATCATACAAGGCAGAGACAACATGAATGTATTCATTCGAAAATAATGTCTTGTGCACATTGCGTTGCCACAATACAAGACCCCTCCAAGACATCTGCAAAATACCGCTCGGGTGTGCGGTGCTCCTTGCCCTTTGGCGGTCCCTCGGTCGTAAGATTAACGGCGTCCATCTTCGCCCACCACACCTTGATGCGGGCGAAGGCCATGCGCGCACCTTCAATGCAGGCCAATCGCTTAATGACATCCAGCTGAGGACATGCATTCACCATCCGCTTCACGAGCCCAAAGTAGCTGTCGGGCATAGCTTCGACACACCACAGCCAGATTATTAAATCCTTCATGGCCAGTTCGTCCACCCTATGCAGCTCGACCAGTTGTTTCAGCTGGTCGCTAAAGGGCACTGGATGTTCTGGCGCAAGATATTGCGACCAGAATAGCTTCTCCGTTGAACTCCCTTCTTCGGCTCGGAAGAACTCCGCAGCTTCAGACACACTGCGCGGCAGATCTGCAAACGCCCCTAGAGAACACTGAATTCGGGTTAGAAAGAAATACTTCTTCTTCACATATTTGCTCTGCATACTAAACGCCTTACCCGCCGCGATCTTCTTGGCCTCCTGGATCTCCTGGAGGGCACCTTCGGCTTCAACTCGGGCCGCTTCCGTGCTTTGGCGAGCCTTGGAGAGTTCTGTCTCCCAAGCCAAAACATCACACTCCAAGGCCTCGCACTTCTTCACAGCGTCCTGGAGCTCTTGCTGGACCTCGTTTAGCCTGGCCTTAAGCTTCTTACGAGCGGCCTGCTCCTTGACAGTTTTCCCCTCGGCTTTGGCTAGGGCCTTTTTAAGGGACTCGACCTCGGTCGTCGCTCCTACACATATCATGACACTACGGTCAATATACATCATTTATTCTTTCCGAATATATAGACAGTCATTACATACCTTGCTGGTCTTCTAGCTGCTTCCTCGCCTGGCCGAGCTCCTCCTCGACCCGCTCTAGTCTCTGCTTTAGTCCAGAGACTTCGGCAATGTGTGAGATCGCGGCCAGCAATGACGCCTGTTTATTCACATAAGACACATTTAGTTAGTTTCCTGCGAAATCTAGTTGATCCTTTGTCCGGCTTTTCTTTCCGAACACTAGACAGTGTCTCAGGGGCTACTATCTATATTGGGATTTTCTCTTTTGTGCCGCTTACCTCAAAACCTGTCAGCAGCCTGCCGCATGCTTCGGTCAGTTCGCTCTAGACGGACTGAACCCTCTCAATCACCGTACCCATAAGGATACGGTGTTCATCCACAATGGAAGTGGCTCGTAGCGCTTCCAGTAGATTATCCGGTGCCTCCGGTTGGACAGAGGTCACCAGCGGAACAGGCACACCCCCTTCTTTCGAAGGAGGTTGCTTGCCGGATTCCGAAGCCGTATATGTCTACGGACTTGTATTCGGCTGGGGGGGCGAATTGAGCAAGGCCCCCATCCCAGTCGCCATGGGGGTCTACTCCCCCATGTGTCCGGCAGCCGAGGCTTCGCCCTCAGGAGCCACCTAGGCGGCCTCCTGACCTCTCCCTGGCTGGGGAAGGTCCTTTGGGACAACACCTCATCATCACCCTTGGCCGTGGGAGAGTGAGCGGCCAGCGATGACTCGCTGGCCATCCCTTCGAGTCCAACGAACCCCTTGACGAGGATCGCTGGGAGCTGTCGTGGGCCGGACTACAGTGGCATCATTTAAACATATTAATATCATGAAGCAAGAGAGGCCGGATGTATGGACGTATGTGGGTTCTTAGTACTTACGACGCAGCCAGATTCTTGTTTCGGGGGCGTCGCTCCGGGCTGCTGTCGATGTCCCATGCGGGGTTATCCGCAGGGGGACCCTTCCCCCTCTTGGGCGCCTCCGCCTCCAGATTTGTGGAGGCCGCCCTCTTCTTCCTCGCCCCATCAGGGGGAGAGGTGCTTTCTTCCTCCTCCTCGTCATCGTCTTCGGCGGCGGAGGAGAGAGTCTTGTCTTCGGATGACACGTCCAAGGCTCCTTTGCGGTGGAGACCACTCTGGACCCCCTTGGCCTTCGTCTTGGCCTTCTTCTCCGGCGCCTTATAGGGCACCGGCACCAGCATCTTCGCCGGGAGCGGGATGACTGGTTCTTCGGGTAGTGGAGCCGAACAGTGAATCCACTCTGCCCTCTCCGTCCATACCTGAAAGAACAATAATAACAAAGTTTAGATATCATCCTTGAAACAAGCAAGTCGAGGATGCGCCTTGAGACGAGAAGGACTTACCGCATTGGCATGATGGTAATATCGTGCCCATGGTCCGAGTCTATGGCGGGTGGCGTCTCATTGCCCTTAAAGAGCAACTTTCAGGCATCTTCAAGAGTGGTTCCGAAGAGCCTTTCCAAAGTTATGTGCTTCTTTGGGTCGAATTCCCATAAGGGGCAGTTTCGGCTCTGGCACATGAGGATCCGGCGAACCAGCATCACCTGGATTATGTCGATGAGCTTGATGTTTTTATCCACCATGCTTTGAATGCACGTTTGTATCTCTATCAGCTTGTCCCACGAAGACCAATTCGGGCCTTCTCTATCCAGGAGGTGAGCCGCATTGGCGCTCTGGAGTTGAATTTGGGAGCCGCGGCCCAGGTGGCGCCTCGGGGCTCTATGATATAGAACCATAGTTTTTGCCACTCTTTGACGGTCTCCACAAAAGTACCCTGGGGCCATGTGACATTGGGCATCTTGCTCACCATAACGCCTCCGCACTCCGCATGCTGACCGTCCACCACCTTCGGCTTCACGTTGAAGATCTTGAGCCACAATCCGAAGTGGGGTTGGATGCGGAGGAAAGCCTCACACACGACAATGCATATCGAGATGTTGAGGAAGGAGTTCGGGGCTAGATCATGGAAATCTAGTCCGTAATAGAACATAAGCCCGCGGATGAAAGGGTGGAGAGGAAACCCTAACCCGCGGATGAAATAAGGGATGAACACCAGCCTCTTGTTGGGCTTCGGGTGGGGACAATTTGCCCCTTTGCTGGAAGCCAGTGGGAGATTTCTTTCGCCAGATACCCGGCCTCTCGAAGCTTCGTGATGTCCTTCTCCCTAACGGAGGAGGCCATCTATCGGTGTCAAAACCGGCGGATCTCGGGTAGGGGGTCCTGAACTGTGCGTCTAGGCCGGATGGTAATAGGAGGCAGGGGACACGAAGTTTTACCTAGGTTTGGGCCCTCTTGATGGACGTAAAACCCTACGTCCTGCTTGATTAATATTGATGATATGGGTAGTACAAGAGTAGATCTACCACGAGATCAGAGAGGCTAAACCCTAGAAGCTAGCCTATGGTATGATTGTTGTTATGGTTGTTGTTCTACGGACTAAAACCCTTCGGTTTATATAGACACTGGAGAGGGTTAGGGTTACACAAGGTCGGTTACAAAGGAGGAGATATACATATACGTATTGCCTAGCTTGCCTTCCACGCCAAGTAGAGTCCCATCTGGACAAGAGACGAAGTCTTCAATCTTGTATCTTCATAGTCTAACAGTCCGGCCAATGGAGATAATCAGGCTATCCGGAGACCCCCTAATCCAGGACTCCCTCAGTAGCCCCTGAACCAGGCTTCAATGACGATGAGTCTGGCGTGTAGTATTGTCTTCGGCATTGCAAGGCGGGTTCCTTCTCCGAATACATCAAAGAAGAATTTGAATACGAGGATAGTGTCCGACCCTGCAAAATAAGTTCCAAATTCCACCGTAGAGAGAATAATATTTTCGCAGATCTAATCTGCTGGCTTGTTTTGGCAGCATGACGTTATGTCATGGCCCGGTGATTATTCGAACTGTTTCTTTTAACCAGCCTCACACATAATGCGAGGTAGTTTTTCGACATGTCTTGTCAAAGCAGAGATCGTGTCCCCTTATTACGGGATTCTCATCAATACGGGCGTGGGTAACCCAACCGCTCCATCAATTGCGGCGCTTGGGGATAAGCGAGTTTTACCAGGCAAGTGGGGACGCTTAGTTTCGTCCGCTCATATCAAGGGATATGGATTCACCTTTCAATCCACGCCTTCTTCCTCCTTTGCTCATCTGTTTTCGCACACTCGAGCTCTAGCGCCCAAGTCCACACTTCCACCTCAACCTTCTCCAACCATGTTCGAAGCGGGAGGCAAGTGGATGGTCTCCTCCGTCATGGAGGGAGACATCAAAAAACTGCGCGAAGCCGGATACTTAGCCGCGAACATCGCGCATCGGCTGCCCGCTGCGGGGCAGATCGTCCCTACCCCGGAACCTTACGAGAGGGTAGTTTTCCATCACCACTTCCTCCGCGGACTAGGGTTTCCCCTCCATCCATTTGTCAGTGGTCTCATGTTTTACTATGGGCTGGACTTTCATGATCTGGCCCCAAACTTCATCCTCAACATTTCGGCGTTCATCGTTGTGTGTGAGGCTTTCCTCCCCATCCGGCCCCACTTCGGCCTGTGGTTAAAGACCTTCAATATCAAGACGAAGGTAGTACGAGGCCAACAAGCAGAATGCGGCGGAGCCATGGTGGGCAAAATGCCCAACGTCATATGGCTCGAAGGCTCCTTCGTGGAGACAATAAAGGGATGGCCTGCGGTGGAGCTGGATGGACTCCAGAAATGTATCCGGAGCATGGCGAGCAAGAAGCTCAGGCTTGTCAACATAATCCAAGTTATGCTCATCCTCCGAACCCTCCCGTGTCAACAACAGGATTTTACCTTGTGGGAGTTCGACCCGGCCCAGCACCAGACTCTGAGCGAGCTCTTTGACACGACGCACAAGGACGTCCGGAAGGTGTTGTCCAAGGGCGCCGAGGTCCCCCCTTCTCTGCCGAGGACCAAGGACTAAGCGCAAAGCGCCTAGCGCGTCCGATGAGTTCGATATGTCTCGTAGGTCATTTATTTTCCCCAGCTTAATTATGCGCGGGGTCTAATCTCCCTGCCTTTGATAGGACTGGCTGGAGATGTCGGGGCAGATTAACTGTCCAGCCCCTTTGCCCAAAGACACTGTGAGCGCTCTCCTGACGGAGATGCTGACTCTAGCTCCTTACAAGGTGCCGGAGAAGACCAAGAAGGCCAAGGGAACCCGAAAGCATTCCCGGCACCAGGTATTATCGGACTCATTGTCCGATAACTCTGCGGCACACTCCTCCCCCGAGGACGAGGAAGAAGAAGATGATGCTCCCCCACCAACTGGGAGAGACAAGAAAAGGAAGGCCGCCCCTACTGGGGAGGCCGGGGGGTCCAAGAAGGGAAGGACTCTTCTTCCAGACAGTTCCACCGCTGCTGATGAAGGCGAAGACGAGTGGTTGCCCAGGGTCAAGCCCCCGGGGAGATCGTAAGTATTCGGATACCAGAGTAACTGATAGGATTCCTTTATCGCACTGCTTTCCCTAATCACTGAACATGATTATGCAGGCCGCCACGAGCCAATATCGAGGTATCATCGGACGGCTCCCTGGGCTCGTCGGACATGGATAGCGATCCGGTCCCGACCGCCACCTCCCCTCATCCTGCCGACGAAGCCGAGGTGTTGTCGCAAGAGGCACCGGATCGAGGGGAGACAGTCCCGGAGGCGCCCCAAGGCGACCTTCCGGACTCCGGGAGCCTAGGGGATGGGGTCCCCGAGAGCTCCGAGTTCGGCCCTCAGCCGAACACCGTGTCGGACCCTCCAGCGGTTCCGGGCTCGGGCGGGCAGCCTCCTTCTAAGAGGGGCAAGACGCCTGTGCCGGTGACCTCTGTCCATCCAGAGGCACCGGACAATCTGCTGGAAGCGCTTCGCAACACTTCCATCGACGAGGAGCACCGCACTATCATGAGTGCGGTGATCCAGAAGGTTCAGTCCGCCAAGAGCGGATTAACTGAAGCCTGTGCCAGCCTTCTAACAGGGCTTCGAGTTAAGTGTTTTAAAATGTAGTAGAAATATTACCGCATAGACAGTAGCCCCTGATGCTTTGTTTGGTGTTCACAAAGAAAAGCCGAACATAGGATCAAATAATATCGCAGGAGTCTAATATAAGTATGTCAATATGCATATGCAGGCTTCGCTGCTGGCGTCCGCCGCACTGACTACGGAGGTCGCCGTACTGAAGCAGGCCCTCGAGGGGTCACGGAAAGAGCTTGGCCTTGCTAAGAGGCAACTCGAGGAGAACAAGGGTAAGTAATACCCTGTCTATAGATATGTATATATAAAAAAGGACACGATTGCTAAATGACAGGATCATTGTATGTTTGTCAGGGGCCCCGACCGAGGTGGCGACCCTGAAGCAAGTGCTAACCCCGGCCGAAGATAAAGCGGCCCAGGAGCGCACCGAGGGAGAGAAGCACGAGGCTCGGGTGGGCGAGGTGCAGCAGGAGCTCCAGGCTCTCGTGACGAAGCACGAGGCGTTGGAGCTTGACTCCAAGATGCGGGAGTCTGAGCTTGCCGCGGCCCTCGAGAGCACAAAAAGTGCCAAGGCCGAAGCCCAAAAGGCCCTCCAAGAGATCGACGCTATGAAGAAGATAGCGGCGGGTAAGGCTTTCTATATGCAAAGCAAGCATGTAAAAGTAAATTACCGATTACTTACCCGGATCTAGAGCTCTTCAGGAGCATTCGCAGATTTGCCCCGCAGTGTGTCCGATGCCGCACAATTTTACCAGGACGAGGACGGAAGATTGACGGAGAAGCTGTTCTGGTCTCAGTATGCTGAGGCCGAACATCTGGTGCCGATGAGCGACCAGCTGAAGCAGATGGTCGAGCTACATAAGGCGGCCGATTAGGCCATGAAGGGCTTTATAGTCCTGCTGTGGCCTGGCGACGCCCTTCCGAATAGCTTCTTCGACCTGGTGAGGCGGCTTGTGGATGCCTGCCCACAGCTGGAGGTCGTCAAGCGATCCTCTACATTGAAGGTGCACACCGGCCTTTTGCCCGTGTGAAGTTGTTGTGGGTCAAGCTAGACGGCGTGAAGCTGATCAAGGAGGAGCCGCCGGAGGGCAAGGAGCACCGCCACCCCGAGATGTACTATGAGGGTGTTCTGCTGGGTGCCCGTCTCATCGCGGATGAGTGCCCAAAAGATGTAATATTTGAATGAGACTTTCTCGTGTGATCCTGTATGATGAAAACTTGTTTCATATGCGCTATGCAACGCTTGTTTGAATTTAAAATATTACCTTCTATTTGGCCGTTTATCCAATCTGAGAGATGTCTAGTCCATGGCTTCTGCCCCCATGCCGCTAGTGCTGGGGTGTTCGGGATAAACCTGAGCACTCTTGTTCCCATATTTGGGTCCTTCGAGGGAGGTGCTCAGCACAACGAACAAGGCAACCGGACTATACTGCTTTATCACTCTCACTTAGCCATAGAATTCTATAATTTTAAATTTCGGCGAAGCCCCTGGTATTCGGAAGGACGAATTCAGGGCACGATACACGCCTGTAAGACGGACAGGGCCGGCCCCTCGCCCTAAGCGGCATAAGTCTTTAGGGACTCAAAAAAAAACCTCACCGAACAGCGACAAGTCTCTCGCCTTATCATGACAGTCAGTTTTAGCTTTCTCTACTGAGGTGCTAAACCCAGCAGAACCGGGGCACAATCGCAGTAGTTCTCCTAGCGCTACCTTAGCCGATAGAGCGGAACGTAAGGTACCAAAACATAGGAGCCGGGCAAACCCAACATTTGACCACAGACATGATTCGGAGCGGATGCATATAATGCTATAAGTTCGGGGTGCCGCACTTGTGAAAGTGTTCGGACTTTTCACACCGCATTGTGGGGTACATAAGCCCCTGGTGTATTGGCCGTACCAGAGTGTACGGTTGCAAGGCGTCATTAAAGAACACGTAGATATATATATATATATATATATATATATATATATATATATATATATATATATATATATATATATAACAAGAAGGCAATAATAGTCGTAATGTCATGCATTGTTTATTAAAAAATTGCGTTAAGGCAGAGTGATACAGATAGTGCAATAAGAAAAGGGTAGGACTATGTCCCTTCCAAGGGCAAGCTGAGGAATGATATTGAATTGAATATTTCACTTGTTACTGCAATCAACCTGGGAATTCCGTGTATAAAAGAGCTGTCTGCCTCCTTGGTTGCTGCATCATGTGTTCGGCAATAGTGCTGCCGGATAGTGTTTCCAGAGATTAAGGTCTTGAAAAGAAAAAAGGAAAAATAGCCAAACGGGAAGCCCCTAGTGCGGTTTAGGCCGCGTTTTGGGGCGTGCCGGAGTTGTGCCCCCCTCCCCACCTGTGCCCATGGTATTTTTAATGCGTAATTATGTACGCGCGGTACGAATATCGCCGTTGGCTTGGGATTGGGGTGGCCGCCGCATTGCTACGCGAGCTCAGATCACGCCAGGCGGTCTATTTGCCGATTGCCCCAAGCGCGCTTGAAGGTGTCCGTGCTTTGAAGCACCGAATGGTTGATTGCCTTGAGAGGCTCCTTTGCGCTTCTGCTGCGAGGGCCACGGTGTGCATCCTCAGTTCGGAGAGAGCACTCTGTGTTTCCATTGACTGTAATAACTCCGCGAGGTCCTGGCATCTTGAGCTTGAGGTATGCATAATGCGGTACCGCATTGAATCTAGCAAATGCGGTTTTCCCGAGCAGCGCGTGATAACCACTGCGGAACGGGACTATATCGAAGATTAACTCTTTGCTTCGGAAGTTATCCGGGGATCCGAAGACCACTTCCAGTGTAATTGAGCCTGTGCAATGGGCTTCTACACCTGGAATGACGCCCTAAAAGGCCGTTTTTGTGGGTTTGATCCTTGAGGGGTCTATACCCATTTTGCGCATTGTGTCCCGATAAAGCAGGTTCAGGCTGCTATCGCCGTCCATAAGGACTCGAGTGAGGTGAAATTCGTCGATGATTGGGTCTAGGACCAGTGCGGCGAATCTGCCATGACGGATACTAGTGGGGTGGTCCCTGCGATCGAAGGTGATCAGGCAGGAGGACCAAGGGTTGAAGTTTGGGGCGACTGGCTCCAACGCATATATGTCCCTCAGCGCATGTCGGGTGGTAGGTGCGACATATGCCAACAGGTGGCTTATCATTGTGGGAGCCAGTAAGACGTCGCCGGTGCCTGGAAGCGGAATGAGGCGAAGACATGCACGCCGGCGAATCTTACCTAGCTTCGGGGCTCTCCGAGGAGATAACACCCCTACTGCTGCTCTGCGGGGTCTCCGCATGATCCCTAGATGAACGAGTGGCTACAAGATGCTCCTTGAGCTGTTTGGCGAGAGGAAGAAGAAGGGCACGTCTTGCTCTCCTCTCCTCTCTATGTGGTGTCTAAAACTAGCTCTGATCAACCCTTTGCATGGGTGCCCCGGGGGGTTTATATAGGCCCACCCCCCGGGGGTACAATGGTAATCCGACTGGGCGTGGGCCCCAGCCGTCTGTGTCTACGCTCGCCGGCTTCTGCACCGGCTGGTGGGTCCCGTCGCCTGCCGGCTCCTTGGTCGACAGGCAGGCCCCACTATCCAGGGCCTTGTCGGTGGCTGGTTACTATCGCCTCAACCTGGTGACGAGGGCTTCGCCGAGGTGGGCGTGGCTACAGTGTCGCCGCCCGGCGGGCGATTGCTGTAGCCTCACCGCGTCTTGTCTCCTTAATTGGGCGTCTCCTTCGAGGGAGGAGGCAAGCCGGCTGCGGGGAGCCGGCCCTGTCTTGGGCCGACTGGGGGAGGCCTGGCCGCCTTCGGGTGTCTCTCTACCTGAAGGGGCCCACCGCCCGTGGGCCGCGCTGACAGCCCATCGCGGGTGGCATCAGGGTCAACATGGCAACAGTGCCGCGCCGGACGGGTCATGGCCACCCCGTACGGCGCACTATGCCAGGCGTGCTCCGGGATTCGGGGGTGGCAGGCTTTACTATAGCCACGCCCCGCCACATCGCCGTTATGTGGACGCAGACTTCGAGGGTACGATCTTGACCGCTTTGTGGGAGCCGGCCTCTTGGAGTCGGCCTTCTCGTGGCCGGCTTCTTGGAGCCGGCCCTCCCGTGGCTTTCTTCATGGGGGCTAAAGCCGGGCCGCCTTCCGATAGTCGGCCTGGGATACAGCCGGCAAGGGGAAGGCGGCCCCACGTCTTGGATTCTTGAGGGCCGGATCAGCTCGTAATTTTTTCAGAAGGGCCAGGGGGGCGGCTAGGCTACCCGTGGTCATTTACTCCGACAGTAGTCCCCGAAGCTGATCGAGCTTCGAGGCTGACAAAGGGGCGTGAAGCTTGGTCAGCTTGCTATCCTGAGGAGCCCGCTTTGCTTATGTGCGCCGTCTTCGGAAAGCTCCGTTTTTTGTAGGCGGGAACGTGGGTCAGCCTGCGAGCTGACCGCACGCCATCCCACGGGCCACGTGGCAAGGAAAACCTGCCAACGCACGCGCGTGATGGGACGCCGCCGCAGGCCCGGGCCCGCCACTCCTAGGCCTCGGCCCGAGCGCGGATCTTCTGCGGCCCACACGGACCGCTCGCCTTCCCGCATCGGTTTTATTACGCCATTAGGGCGCAATAATCGCAGGACGTGGGGGAGTGGGCACAGTTGATCCCACGTTCCCCCACACCACGCCTCCTCGGCTCCGCCGCGCGGGTCTATAAGTAGGGGGAGGAGAGGGAGTGGCAGAGGGTCGCACGCTCTCCCTCGCTCCGCCCCTTCTCACCTTCCTTCTTCTTCCCTTCGCCGCCGCAGCAACCCATTGCCGCGCCGCTCCGCCGTCGGACCTCTCGGTTCCTTTGGTCCCGCCGTAGCGGGGTAACGCACGTCTCCGCCGTCGCATCGCCTTGTTCCTTGCTGCATCGCTCCCATGGCATTGTCGAGGTCGTGGGATGGCTCCAACGTCCACGAGGACCACGTTGAGTTCCTCCGCCAGACGCGGCGTCTGCCGGGCGAGAACTACGTGCGAGTTCGTCGTGCGCCGGCGAGGGATATTTCGCCGGCACCGGAGGAGGGCGAGCGGGTAATCTTCCGCTCGCACTGCCTACGGGGCTTCGGCCTCCCGGCGAGCGGATTCCTTCACGCTTTTCTTGAATTTTACCACCTCCAGCCGCATCACCTCACGCCCAACGCGGTGATGCTACTGTCGGCTTTCGTCACCCTGTGCGAGGGCTTTCTTGGGGTTCTCCCCACTCTCGAGCTCTAGGGAGAATTCTTCCAGAGCAAGCTCGACACCATTGTCGCGGGCGTGCCCGCCCCCTGCGGAGCCTTCATTGCCAGGAGGCGAACGGGCGAGAACAATCCGTTCCCGCCCATCCCGCTGATCCAGTCGGTGAAGCTCTGGCAGAAATCCTATTTTTACGTGAAGAACGTTGCCCAGCAAGGCGACTTCGTCAACCTGCCGGCTTACGTAGCCGGGCCGCCGGCTAGGAGGCAACCCTCGTGGAGCTACCGGGCCAGGTCGCTGTCTCAGGCCAGGAACACAGCCGTCTCCCGGCTCCGGGTGATGATCCAGTCGGAGGGTCTGACCGGAGCCGACCTGGTGGCCGCCTTCGTGGAGCGCCGAGTACTTCCGCTCCAAGGCCGGCCTCACATGATTTCCCAGATGAGCGGCCGCTTCGACCCGTGCTGGCTGAGCACCAGGGAGATGCCTCATGCCGAGGTGTCTTACATGGTGAACTACATCTCCAACTGCAAGCTCGCCGAGGATTGGCGATACGGCAAGGGGCCGTATTCTCGCGCCAACCCTCCGCCTGCCGTAAGGTTTTCTTCTTTTCTTCCTTTTCGTAGCCGGCCTCATGATGGTCGACTTCTGATCAATTGGTTTGCCCTTAGCAGAACCCTCTTCTTCCGCCGACGGCCGGGGCCGCAGGGGTAGAGCGCCAGCTCCTCCCCGACCGCACGGTGGACGACGTCGATGATCCAGACCTGGGAGCGGTCGCCATGGAAGATGACATCATGGGGGAAGGCAACGAGGCAGGAGGCACGGGGCTCGGGGCCGTCCTTGAGGACTGGGCGGACGATGACGAGGTCGAAGCCGCCCCGCACCGCCAGCCGGCGCTTGATCATCAAGGCGCGGGCCCGTCTGCCCGTGGCGGCGCGCAGAAACGCCGGGCTGCGTCGTCCTTCTTCGGCAGCCGGCCAAAGAAATCCAAGGGTTCCACGGCGGCGACCAAGTGGGATGAGGCGGCCGTGAAGGCGTCCCGCTTCCGCAAGGCGGTGAAACAGCCGCAGGCGATCTCGGCTTAAGTCGTCAAACGTCTTGTATTTTTTTGTTGTCCTCTTCGATTGAGGCTCTTCTAAACCTTTCTTTGCTCGCCGGGCAGGGCACCGCTTTCCCTCGAGAGAGGTCCTGGCGGCTCCGTAGTCGGGCCGACTGGAGGGTCCTCAGGCTCCCGCCGCGTGGATCCCCGCGCCGACCTCATGGAGGCCACGGAGCGGAACGCACAGGAGGTGCGGGAGGAGCGGGAGGCGGTGGAGCGAAGGACCGCCCAGGCGGCGAAGGAGCAGGCCGACGCGGCGGCCAAGGCCCGGGCGGAGGCGGCAGCCGCGGAGACGGAGGCGGAGGCCTCGCACAACCAGCCTCCGCTGCTCGTCGTTCCCCTCCGTGCCGTGGCCCCCGACATCCCCGTGCCCCCTCAGAGGAGGTTGACCAAGACCCGCCGGTGATGGAGAGGAGGGAGGACCACGTCGTCTTCGTGGAGGAGGCGCCACAGACGGCGCCGACTGGAGTGGGCCAAAGCGGCCAAGCAGCCACGGCGCCAGAGCAGCCGGCCGGGGGCGAGCCGGAGGCAGGGGCCGACCTCGAGGTGCATCCGGCATTTCACCGGCATGCAGGGGGAGCTACCTCCGCGCCGGAGCCGCACCGAGCTGCGGGCGCCAGCCAGACGACGGAGGCCCTGGAGGCGGCCAGCGCTAGTACGTCCGAGTGGACGCCCAGCGGGGGGACGGTCGAGCTGAACACGGCAGCCCAGGAGGTCCGGAACCGGCTTCAACCCCAGGCCGCTTCGCTGCAGTGATATACCCAAGAGTTCCTCACGACGCGGGCCGTCATCCGGGTGAGCCTTCTGGCCTTGGTTGTTTTGCTTTTTTGATTTCTTCCGTGGGGGCGCGTCAGCGCACCCACTGGGTGTAGTCCCCGAGTTCCGAGTCGGCTGCTGAGCAGGCGGCTCGGAACTTACTAGGTCCTGACAGCTATTTTATTCTTGCATCATGTCTGATCTTCCAGGAATACCATAACCTTTGCACTGCTGCCTTCAACTCCCAGGAGTGCGTGCTTTGTTTCATTCATCTCCTGTGGGGGCGCGTCAGCGCACCCACTGGGTGTAGTCCCCGAGATTCGGGCCGACTGCTGAGCAGTCGGGTCGGATCTTCCCTGACGACTTCTTCCTTATTGATTTTTCCTTTGTCTTCATGCTTGCAAGAGCCAATGCCGACTTGAAGGGGCAGCTCAGCGGGGCCCAGGCCGCCCTTCGCGCCAAAGAAGCCGAGTACAACGCCTTGGTCCTGGAGCATGACCGCCTGGCCAAGAAGTTGGCCGACCAGGAGGAGAGCCACAAGGTGGCCCTGAAGAAGGCGCAGGACAGCGAGGACGCTCTCAAAGCTGAGTTCGAGACCGAAGCCGGCGGGCTGGGCTGAGGCAAAACAAGCGCTGAGCGAGGGCTTTGGCTGGATTGAAGATCTGATCGATGGTAAGCTGCCTTTCTCACTCCTTGCTTGCCCCTTGCCCCCTGATTTGTGTTCTGACTTGTGCTGCTTTTTGTTCTTTGTGCAGACTACTTCCCCGGCTACTCCGTCTTCGCCACCCAGACCATCGAGGCCCACCGCGAGGCGCGCTAGCAGGCGGGGGCTGAAATCGCGCTGGACGCGAGCCGGACGCTTGAGGAGCAACTCTTGGCGGTCCAAGCCCGGCTGCAGCCGGCTCACTGCATGCTCCGCCGCCTCCAGCGCGCCGGGGCGCAGGTTTTGGCCGCCCTCTGGCCAGGCGAAACGATTCCCCGCACCCCGAGTCGGACTGCCGACTGGCTGGAGGTTGCGGTTGGCCGCTTCGAGGCCTGGAAGGCATCGGCGGCCCGGCTTGGAGCTGGGCGGGCGCTGGAGTTCGTCCGAGCCTGGTATCCCGGGCTGAACCTGGACCAGCTGCGCACCTGGCGAGGAGATGGAGGAGGTGCGGCCGGCTATCGCTCAGCGTACCTCAACGATCGCCGAGTGCACTAACATCAGCGTCTTTGCTCCTGAAATAAATGACGATGGCGTTGCCCAGCCGGAGGAATGGTTTGGGCTGGACCCAGCAGCGGGTGAGGAATCGGCGGAGGAGATCGCTTCTAGCGATGAAGGTGAAGATGACGAAGGAGAGGAAGGCGAAGACGTCGAGCCGGCCAGTGAAGCGGCCAGCTAGCCCTAGCCTGACCGTGCCTCCAGCAACGAGGCGCGTGCTAGCGCGCCCTCTGCGGGAGGTGGTGATCATGCCGAGGTTCGCCAGCCGGCAACTCCTCCAGCCAGCACTGCCGTCTCTACCGACCTGCCCGACTCGCCAGTCGCTCCCTTGGCTTAATCTGCCGTCCTTGCTTTTCCTGCTTGTTACTCTTTGAACAATTTTTGTTAAACTTGCGCAGTTCCACCCACTGGGGGTGTATTCAAACTATGTTGAATGATGCCCTTTCGAAGGCCTTTTGTGTAAATATGATCGTGTGTGTGTTTGGCTTCCATTTGCGTATGCTTTTTATCTTTAGGCTGTTTCCTTTGCCGCCTTCCCCTGGCTGCTGCCTTCCCAACCGGCAGCTGCTTGGCAGCCTGTGGCTAGGGAGGAACTTGGTTATATTATTTTTTTAATTTTTTTGGGGGGAAGGCAAGTACTCGAGCTTTCTTAGATTGAAGCGAGGTGAATGGAAGCCGGCCGGCCGGCTACTCTGGTAGTCGGTCGATGGTGGGAGAAAAACCGGCTTTTGTTATATTAGCCCGTTAGTCCCTAGACGTTTTTCGTGTGGGCGTCCTTTCCTGCCTTTAACTCTTGCCAGCCGGACAGCTGGTTCTTCGAACTGCGACTTTTGGCAAGAGAAGGCTTGGGTGCCGGCACACTACTTGTCTGACCGCGGGTAGGACTTCTAATATAACTCAAGGCGGCCAGTCCCCGGGCCGACTAGTCGAATCCGGTGCCGGATGAAAAAAGTGAATGTAATGACATGATCATAAGCATGATACTCTTCATTTATAGATTCCCCGAGCTCTCCTCGTGGGGCCTATTGTCTCATACTTAGTACAAAAGTTAGCGTGATACATACTGCATTTCAACTGTAAAATCTTCGAAGGAGGTTGGCGTTCCATGGTCGTTCTGACTCCTTGCCGGAGTCGTCTCTCTTTCGTCCCTTCGGCTTCTGTGCATCGATCAGGTAGTAGGAGTCATTTCCCAGTGCTCTGCTGATGACAAAGGGGCCTTCCCAAGGGGCCGAGAGCTTGTGCTAGCCGGCTATTCACTGGATCAGCCGGAGCACGAGATCGCCTTCTTGGAAAGATCTTGGTCTGACATTCCGGCTGTGGTAGAGGCGCAAGCCCTGCTGGTAGATGGCGGACTGGCTGAGGGCTAACAGCCAGCCTTCTTCCAGCAGGTCGACATCGTCTTCTCGTGCTTCCTTGGCCTCCGCCTCTGTGTACATGGTTACCCAAGGCGAGTCGAACTTGATGTCAGTTGGGATGACCGCCTCGGCACCATACACAAGGAAGAACGGAGTGAAGCCGGTTGACTTGTTTGGGGTAGTGCGCAGACTCCAGAGGACGGCTGGTAGCTCATCGAGCCAACAGCTGGCCGAACGTTCCAGTGGTACGACCAGTCGGGGCTTGATGCCGGAAAGGATGAGGCCGTTGGCTCGCTCGACTTGGCCGTTTTACTGCGGGTGGGCAACGGACGCTAAGTCCAACCGGATGCCCTGCGTCGCGTAGAAACGTGCCAATGCTCTCTTGGCAAAATTCATGCCGTTGTCGGTGATGATGCTGTGTGGCACGCTGTAGCGAGTTGTTATATCTGTGATGAATGTCATGGCAGTCGGCCCATTCAGCTTCTTGATCGGCTTTGCCTTGATCCATTTGGTGAATTTGTCCACAGCGACAAGCAGATGTGTCATGCCGCCACGCGCCGTCTTGAATGGGCCCACCATGTCCAGTCCCCAAACGGCGAAGGACCAAGTGAGGGGAATGGTCTTGAGTGCCGAAGCCGGCATGTGTTGCTTGGAGCTGAAGACTTGGCACCCTTTGCAATGTTTAACTAACTCCTTGGCGTCATCCAAAGCCGTCGGCCAAAAGAACCCATGGCGGAAAGCTTTGGCGACGAGTGATCCTGAGGCTGCATGGTGGCCGCATTCTCCTTGGTGGATGTCTATGAGGATTGCAATGCCCTTCTCTTGCTCGACGCATCGCTGGAAGACTCCAGTGACACTGCGCCTGACGAGCTCTCTATTGACGATTGTGTATGCTCCAGCTCGGCGTTGGACTTGTCTTGCCTCTGTTTCGTCAGCCGGCAGATCTTGGTTTATTAGGAAGTTGAGGATGGGCTGAGCCCATGATGGAGCTGCGACTTCTTCTATTGCCAACACGGCTACTGCGACCAGGGCGGGCGGGCTGGGTGGTGAAATGCTAGAGTCGGCCGCCGCCTGTTGCGTTGGTGCAGTCCCCAGGCCGACTACCGCAGTCCCCGAGCCAGGTGTGGCAGTCCCCGGGTCGGGCGTAACTACAGAAGTCCCCGAGCCGCCTACTGACGTCCCTGAGCCGACTATCGAAGTCCCCGGGTCACCTGTTTGGTTCTTCGAGCCAGACCCGGCCGCGTCGGGGTCAGGCGGCACGAAGATGGAACCGGACTCTGGAGACGGCTTGATAGACGGCTTGAGGAGGCGTTGCAGAGAGACACCGGTTGGTATTGCCTATCGAGTGGAGCCTATTCGAGCCAGGGTATCAGCTGGCTCGTTGTCGGCTCGCGGTACATGGAGGAACTCGCATCCTTCAAAGTACCCGCTGATTTGCTGAACGAGGAAGCGGTAGCTTGCCATATTTGGGTCCTTGGCGTCCCAGTCGCCGGATGATTGCTGGACTACCAAGTCCGAGTCACCGTAACATAGGATCTGGCGTATGCCGAGCTCTTTGGCAAGCCGGAGCCCGTGTATGAGCGCCTCGTACTCGGCCACGTTGTTGGAGGCGGCAAAGTGAATTTGCAGCATGTATCTGAGCTTGTCGCCTTTGGGAGAGGTGAGGATGATGCCGGCTCCCAAGCCGGTGCGCATCTTGGACCCGTCGAAGTGCATGCGCCAATGAGTGGAGTCGGGAGCTGGCGGTAGGTACTGGGTCTCGGCCCAGTCGACGAGGAAGTCGGCCAATGCTTGGGACTTGATGGCGGTGTGAGGCTGGTAGAAGATCGTGTAGGGGGCCAGCTCGATGGCCCATTTCTCCACCCGGCCAAATGCATCCCGACTGCCTATGATCTCGGCAAGCGGAGCGGTGCATACGACCGTGATGGGGTGCTCTTGGAAGTAGGGCTTCAGCTTCTTGGCGGCGAAGTACACGCCATAGCACATCTTCTGGTAGTGCGGGTAGTTTTGCTTCGAGGTAGACAGCACCTCGCTCAAATAGTACACCGGCCTCTGGACCGGCTGGGCTTGGCCCTCTTCTGGGCGCTGGACTACGATGATGGTGCTGACCACCCGGCTGGTTGCAGCAATGTAGAGGAGCATGGGCTCTTTCTCAGTCGGCGCCGCCAGGACAGGCGGCGTGGCCAGCATCTTCTTCAGCTCGTGAAAAGCTTGGTCGGCTTGGTCATTCCACTCGAAGTGAGTGGTCTTCTTCATGAGGCGGTAGAGGGGGAGAGCTTTCTCTCCGAGCCGGCTGATGAAGCGGTTCAGGGAGGCCAAGCACCCGATGAACTTCTGGACGTCTCGAATTTTGGTGGGAATCGCCATTCTCTCAATGGCCTTGATCTTTACTGGGTTGCATTCGATGCCGCGTTCGGAGACCAGGAAGCCTAGGAGCTGGCCGGCTGGCACTCCGAACACGCATTTCTCGGGGTTGAGCTTGATCTGGAACTGACGCAGGTTCTCAAATGTTTCCTTGAGGTCCTCCAGCAAGGTGTCGCGCTTCTCCGTCTTCACCACAATGTCGTCTACGTAGACGTGGGCATTTCTGCCGAGCTGCTTGAGGAGGCACTTCTGCATGCAACGCTGAAAACTGGCACCGGCATTTCTTAAGCCGAATGTCATAGTCAGGTAGCATAAAGCTCCGAATGGCGTGATGAAGGCGGTCAGGCGGTCAGCCGGATCTAGCTTTATCTGGTGGTATCCTGAGTAAGCATCCAAGAAACTCAACAGATCGCATCCGGTCGTGGAGTCTATCACTTGATCAATCCTTGGCAGGGCAAAGGGATCTTTGGGGTAGGCCTTGTTAAGGCTCGTGTAGTCTATGCACATGCGCCACTTGTTGTTCTTCTTTAGCACGAGGACCGGGTTGGCGAGCCACTCTGGAAAGAAAACCTCCATAATGAAGCCGGCTGCCAGAAGCCGGGCTATCTCCTCTCCCACAATCCTTCTTTTCTCCTCCGACAGTCGGTGGAGGGGTTGTTTGACTGGTTTTGCGCCTTCTCGGACGTGTAGCTTGTGCTTGGCGAATTCCTTCGGAGCACCTGACATGTCCTTAGGGGACCATGCAAAGATATCCCGATTCTCATGGAGGAAGTCGGCGAACTCGCCTTCCTATTTGCTGTTTAGGTTTGCCCCAACTACGGCAAACCTTTCTGGATGCTCGGGGTCAAGAGGTATATTCTTCGTCTCCTTGGCCGGCTGGAAAGATCCTTGGGCATCACACTCCTTGGGATCGGGGGACAGGGCCGGCTGTTGGCTGGCCATGGCCTCGACTCGGTCCAACATCTTCTTTTCTTCGGCAATCACAAGGGACTCGGCCAGTCGGCTGAGGGCTGCAGTGCACTCGGAAGATTTCTTGTAATCGTCGGCTACGGTGAGGATGCCCTTGGCGCTCGACATCTTCATCTTGAGGTAAGCATAGTGGGGAACAGCCATGAACCTGGCCAAGGCGGGACGGCCAAGCAATGCATGGTAGGGGCTCTCCAGGTCCACCACTTCAAACCAGATCGCTTCTCGGCAGAAATGATCCTTGTCCCCAAAGAGTACATCAATCTTGATCTTGCCAATGGGGGCGCAGGACGGGCCAGGTACAATGCCATGGAACATAGTCCGAGTAGGCATGAGTTGCTTCGTCTTGACGTTCAGCTTCTCCAGGGTGTCACGGTACAGGATGTTGATGCTGCTCCCGCCGTTTATCAGCACGCGGGAGAAACGGGCGGCACGTCTGTCCGTTGCAAGGGTGGCATCCAAAACCAACGCATAAGAGCCGGGAGATGGCATCACCTCTGGGTGGTCGGCCCGGCTCCAGCTGATAGGCTTTTCTGACCAGTGCATGTGCTCGGCGGGGTTGGCAGCGACCACGTTGACTTCCTGGTGCTCTCGGCGTCTGCTACGCCGGCCTTCGGGCTGGCTTGTAAAGACGACATAGGCGGCATGCTCGTCGTGGAACTCATCATGCACAGCTCCGACTGCTGGCCGAGCGGTCGGCAGCTGCGGAGCCAGAGGCGGCGGACCAACAGGCGGAGGCGGCGCGAGCCCTTCGCCTTTGGAGATTCGGGTGAGCCAGTGGCACTTCTGGGTTGTGTGGTTGGACGGCTTCGCGCCGCTGTGGAACTTGCATGGGGCGTCGAGAGTTTGCTCGTAGGAGAAGGTCGGCTGCCAAGCCGGCCTTCCGCCCTTCTGTTTCTTGGGCGCGGGCCGCCCTTCGGGCCGCTCGTCTTCGACTGTGGCCACCTGCCGACTGGTGGAGAGCGGCACGGGGCCCTTGCGCTTGTGGTCGTTCTGGTACGGGCGTCGGCCGGAGTCCCCAGTCGGCGTCTTGGGCGCCGAGTTGAGTACCTTCCCGGACGCGTCTACCTGGAGTTCAGTCTTCATTGAGGAGTCGGCGGTGGCGTACTTGTCCGCTATGACCAGAAGCTCGTCGAGGGTAGTCGGCTCGTCGCAGAGGAGCTTGTGCTTGAGGAGGGTGCCTTCTCGGCACCCGGCAGTGAAGTAGTCTATGGCTTGCACCTCATGCACCCCTTCACAAGAGATGCAGAGCTCGGCCCAACGCGTGAGGTAGTCGCGAGTGGACTCGGCAGTGCCTTGTACACACAAGGAGAGCTGTCTGGGCTTGGGAGCCCGCTTGTAGGTGCTGGTGAAGTTGCGGACGAAGGCTTCTGTGAAGTCTAGCCAGCTATTGATGCTGTATGGCCTGAGGCTGTTGAGCCAGGTCCGCACCGTGCCTTGCAGCATTAGGGGCACGTACTTCATGGCAACATGCCTGTTGCCGTTTGCTATGCGAACTTGTAACGCCCTCGATGCGGCTATATCTCCCACGTGTCGAAGCACGACTTAGAGGCATAACCGCATTGAAAGCAATGTCGCAAGTGAGGTAATCTTCACACAACCCATGCAATACATAAGGGAAAGAGATACATAGTTGGCTTACAATCACCACTTCACACAATTACAAGAATAAGCATTACATCATCCAGATACAATCAAGGTCCGACTACGGAACCAAAATAAAAGAAGAACCCCAAATGCGACAAAGGTCCCCGATCGACCCCAACTGGGCTCCACTACTGATCAACTAGAACGAAACAACACAAAGGGCAAGATCTTCATCGAGCTCCTCCTTGAGCTTGGTTGCGTCATCTGCACGATAACATAGGCACCTGCAAACTGGTTTTGGAAGTATCTGTGAGCCACAGGGACTCAGCAATCTCGCACCCGCGAGATCAAGACTATTTAAGCTTATGGGTAAGGTAAAGGTATGAGGTGGAGCTGCAGCAAGCGACTAGCATATATAGTGGCTAACATACGCAAATGAGAGCGAGAAGAGAAGGCAAAGCACGGTCGATAAAGGTATGATCAAGAAGTGATCCTGGACTACCTACATCAAGCATAACTCCAACAACCGTGTTCACTCTCCGGACTCCGCCGGAAAGAGACCATCACGGTTACACATGCGGTTGATGTATTTTAATTAAGGTCAACTTCGGGTTTTCTACAACCGGACGTTAACAAATTCCCATCTGCCCATAACCGCGGGCACGGCTTTCGAAAGATAATACCCTGCAGGGGTGTCCCAACTTAGCCCATGACAAGCTCTCACGATCAACGAAGGAATAGACCTCCACCCGAGACGTTCCGATCAGACTCGGTATCCCGGTACAACAAGACATTTCGACAGGGTAAAACTAAACCAGCAACACCGCCCGAATGTGCCGACAAATCCCGATAGGAGCTGCACATATCTCTTTCTCAGGGCACACTCAGATGAGACTAGCTACGAGTAAAACCAACCCTCAAGTTTCCCCGAGGTGGCCCCGCAGGCAGCTCAGTTCAGACCAACACTCAGAGAAGCACTGGCCCGGGGGGGTTAGAATAAAGATGACCCTTGAGTGTGCAGAACCCAAGGGAAGGTGGTAGGTTGTTAGTGCAAATGGTAAAACCAATGTTGGGCATTGCTGGAGGAGCTTTACTTAAGGCGAACTGTCAAGGGGTTCCCATTATAGCCCAACCGTGTAAGGAACGCAAAATCCGGGAACATAACACCGATATGACGGAAACTAGGGCGGCAAGAGTGGAACAAAACACCAGGCATAAGGCCGAGCCTTCCACCCTTTACCAAGTATATAGATGCATTAATTAAATAAGATATATTGTGATATCCCAACAAGTAAACATGTTCCAACAAGGAACAACATCTCCATGTTCCAACAAGGAACAAACTTCAATCTTCACCTGCAACTAACAACGCTATAAGAGGGGCTAAGCAAAGCGGTAACATAGCCAATCAACGGTTTGCTAGGACATGGTGGGTTAGAGGTTTGACATGGCAATTTGGGAGGCTGACAAGCAAATGGTAGGCATCGTAGCATTGGCATAGCAAAAGAGCGAGCAAACTAGCATAGCAAAGATAGTGGTGATTTTGAGGGTATGATCATCTTGCCTGAAATCCCGCAAGGAAGAAGAACGAGTCCATGAAGAAGACAAACGGACGTAGTTGAACGGATCCTCACAAACGCGACGTTATCGGAACCAACCCGAAGAAGCAACCACCGGAAAAGAAGCACACAACATAGTAAATAACCAACACATCAACATGGCATGATGCACAAACGAGTATGATGCATGTCCGGTTTAATGAAGCATGGGATGGCAAAGGGCACAAACAATCCTACAAATTAGTGGAGCTGAATATGCAATGGGTTTCATATTGACGAAACACCACATCAATTATTTAGTTCTCTCTCGTTTATGTACCCCAACAATATTAAATGTTGATTAACATGGCAAGAGGTGAAGCACAACAAGACTACCTATCTAGGCAAATTTAAATGAGGCCGGAAGCAACGAGCAACAACTCCGGAAAAACCTCATATGCATAATTTAAGGTTTGGTACTGTTCTGCCCTAAACATTATTTTAGAGTTGTTAAACATGCAAATAAAGGTCACCATGATAAACTAGGCAAAATTCTACCCCATTTACATATAAAGTTTATTAAAATTGGAGTTACGGTTATTTAGTTATGAATAAAATCATTTTAGCATGGCATAGGAGCAAATTTAATCAAACATCATTTTAAACATTTTGAACATGGATGAAAGTCGCATATTATTAAACTAGACAAAATTCTAGTCATGTTTCATATATAACTTATTTTAAACCGATGCATGGTTAATTAGATATTAAATGCATGAAGTGCAAGGGTTTTCCTGTAAAACTGCAATACCCTGGAAAATAGACAAAATCACAGATCTAAAAAAAACTACACTGGGCCGAAACAGAGGCTAGCCCAACATGCACAGGGTAGAGGGATTGGAGGGGAATCTGCTCACTTCGGCCCAAGGCCCAGATCTGTTGAGAGGGAGGCCGGTTTGAAGGGGAGGCAGAGGTGGGCGCTGGGCCAGCTGGAGCCTGGCGCGGCTGGGCTGGGCTTCGCGCGCGGCTGGAGGAGAGGCAGCCCAGGCACGCGCTAGGTCTTGGCGCTGGCAGGACGAGGCGGGCGCTCCCTGGATCGAAGCAGAGGCGCTGGGGCGTGCTTGTTCCCGAGCAGAACGAGTGGGGCGCCGGCGCGGCTTGAAGCAGGAGTTCGGCGGCGAGGAAGAGATGGAGGCGCAGGGGATGGAGGGGCGCGGAGCCAGGCGCGACCACACCCTCCTCGAACAAGAACTTCTCGATGCAGGGGAAGCAGACGTCGGAGCGGCGGAGCTTGCTGCTGGCGACGCGGGATCCGGGCGAAGAGGGCCTTGGCGTGACGCGGGTGACATGGCGGCGCGAACAGGGTGACTTGGCGCTGCTGCGCTGGCGCGGCGCGCGAGGCTGAGGCCACCGGAAGGAGCAGGTCAGGCGCTGCACGAAGCACCAAGGGGCGGCCATGGCGTGGAGCTCTTGGGTCCTTGCGTTCCCTGCGAGAGAGAGAGGGAGCAAGGACATGAGAGGGAGAGAGAGAAAGGGAAGGGAAGGGAGAAGAGGCACGGGCGCAGGGTGAGGGGATTGCCTTAGGAGGAGCTCGTCTCCCTGACCTCAGGCGAGATCGGGAAGAGGCGAGGCCTCGGGCGCACGAGGCTGTGGGTGCGGGACGCCGTGGCTTTGGTGCATCTGGATCGAGGCAAGGTATGGTGGAGGCTGGGTTGGTTGGTGGATCGGGAGGTGCTAGTTGAATCGGAAGGAGGGGATGGATTGGATCGGCTTGGTGGTTGGTTAGGCGCTGAAAACAAGAAGAGTGGCGGCGGGGATGGATTGGATGGATGGAAGGATGGGACAGGATCCCTAATTTCTAGGGTTTCATCTGTGTATAAAAGCAGGTGGGTTGAAAAAAAATAGGGGCTATCCGGTCCCTTTGATCGTAATCGGACGGTCGCGAAAACTTATGTTAGGAAGCCCAATTAACAAAACGGAGACGTTTTGTAGACGTTTGGGGATGATCCGGACACAACGGTGGCGACAATCCGGGTCGGGTCCGGGACAGCTTTTCGGACGCGCGCGTGAGGAGATCCGCGGGCTGACGAGAGAGGTTAGGTAGGGTCTGACGATGAGTAGTGGACTGTGCAGAAATCCCCAGGCTGAGAGAAGAGAAAAGAGAGAGGCCCGGCGACTGTTTCCGTAGACCGAAAACGTCCGACGATAGATCGGCTATATTGCCGCTATAGTTAATCGTTGGGGCATCAAACGATCTCCGAATGCGATGAAACTTGACAGGTGGTCTATCTACACTATAATAAGACCACACGTCAACTCTCATCCCATTCCGAGAACATTTCCCGGCCACTTATAAAATAATATTTCGGACATGCCGCGGGCGCGTGCAAGTGTGTCTGGGCTCAGAACGGACAACGGACGGAACGAGGAGACCGGGACGGATGCAAGTTTTGAAAACATGATGATGCAATGCACATGATGACATGATGAAATGCAGCACGCAAGCCAATGACAAGACAACAACAACGAGTAACTGAACGACACCTGGCACATCGGTCTCGGGGCGTTACAACACTCCACCACTACGAGAGGATCTCGTCCCGAGATCTAGAATGGCACCGGAGGGAAAACGGAAAAGGAAGAGAAACGGTAAAACTAAGTTGCTTCTTACGACAAAGGAGTGAAACCAAAGAACCTTGCGAGGTTGAACAAATTTGAGAAAAGAACACAACGAAGGTGAACGAAGTTGAAAAACACTCCGTTAGAAAAGAGGGACAAAGAACATTGCGAAAACCTTGAGGTTGAAGGGAAGATATACATAGAAAACACTCTGATTAAGGAAGGGGATCAAGGAAGACCAAATTCGGGCAGCACTCCGGTAGAAAAGGGAGGAATTGAATAAGAACTTGATAAGGTGATATAACTTGAAAAGAAGGCACGACAATCCGGTTAAATGAATAAGCAAGAAAAGAACACGATCCTCACGAATCGAGATGGTGAGTGAAAAGAGCAACGTCACAATGCCTCCGAAAGAAATAATAGAAGATATATCATTGGAATAACAGAATGGAGAAGAAAATGCCAACTTCTGCCACAAATGAGTTTGGAAAGCATCCTTGCAAAGAAGAATTGAACGGAGTTGTTGGAAAATCAACAACGAAAAGCACAAGCTTGTAGTGGGCTTATGGAAAACATCTCAAAATTATGAGGTGACAACCGGCCACTAACGGAAACAATTGCTTGCTTGAGATCAACGAAGAGATGAAAACTTCTTCCACCAAGATGATAAAGAGATAACTTGGATCATTGGCAAGCACCACAAATAGCAACATTCCAATGGAAGGCTTTTAGGTGAAATATGACACAAGATAACTCCAACAACGAGGTTGATGGATTTAAAAATAACTCATTCTTAACAACATGTGAATCATGGAAAACATGAACTCAAATTATCAAGAATGACATAATACCACCTCCGATAATATGGTAGAAAGAAATTGCACTCCGGATTACAATATGAAGAAAGCTTGAGCTCCCTAGAAATGAATCTTGATGAAAACTTTGAGAAGGGAATTAAATCCTTGATGAACCATCATGTAGAACCTCCATGAAGAACTCCGGTAAACAAAAGGAATGAAAAGAAAGAGAAATTGAAAACACAAGGTGAATCCTTGCAATGATTCAGATGGATCTCCGTGATAATTAGAGCTTGGAACTCCGGGATAAAGGGAAGATGAAACAAATGAAACCGAGAATTTTAAGGGCCTCCGGAATAAAGAATTAATCACTTGGATGAACAAGAATAAGAATTATGTTATGCTTATCCTTCACCAATTAAATTGACGACAATCAACGGATTTGGCATACTACTTATTCTCGTAGAAAGGATTAAAAGAGATATATCAAAACTTGAGAAGGTCTTCAACGAACCACCGGTAGGATTGGAACAACAAATGAATTGATATGATGAACAAGGAAGAGATATCTTGAAAGAACCACCGTAAGAATTGAAAATGATCGAAGTAGGGGTGCATCACCGGTAAGAATTAGCAAATGAACGAAGGTGCTTGAGACAAACTAGATACATGAGAACAAAGAGATCAAGAACTGATTAGAGGATATTCGATAGATGCACCGGCAAGATAGGAGAATGATAACTGACGGCTGAGAATGAATAAACCTGAATTGATGGACTCCGGATGACAAACTGAGAAGACTCTTGAATATCTCCTAATGGGTGAAAAAGATTCTCACAATCGAAAACAATTATGAGAGGATGGCAACAAGCTAGCACCACGAATCTTGAAGAGAATAGAGCAAGATTAAAGAGAAACTCTTCTTCGGTCTTCAAATGATGAGAATGACAACGAGAAACACCACCAAGAATTATTGAGGCACACCGGAAGAATCAAAAGCGAAGAGGTTGAGCCAACTATGAAAAGAATTTGAAAGATCTTGGAGAAAAGCATTTGACTAATGATAACTCATTCTTACGTCAAACTTGGAGAAGAATTTAGGATAGCTCTGGGAAAATAGAAGAGTCAGGTAAGATCCTGGGAAAAGACCTGTGGGTTAGGGCCCACTCAAAAGAACACCGTTGAACAATTTGAAGAGAGATAATGCACCGGTTGAAATAAAAGACTTGAATGAGAGAACATCCTTGAAAGATCTTGAACGAATGCATAGTGGAAACACGAATCTTCGAGATATCTTGAGCACTCCGGAACAATTAAATAGCGAGAAGTGAATGAATATGAGGTGCACCGGCATGAGAAGGTATTTGAACGATGATAAGGATATGATCAACACCAAAAGATTGAGGTAAATCCACCGGAGAAGAAAACGAGAATGAAGAGTGATGAACTTGGAGCTCCGTTAGTATCTTCTTGAGAATCACCGGATAAGAACATTGAAGGAAAAGAATGGAGAGACTTCACATGAATAAATGGATACTTGGTTGAAATATATAAGAGTCCTTGAAGAAAAAGGGTGGGAGGGCGGGAAAAACAAAGGCAACTTGGAGACGGATGAAACAAACACCGTTGAGAAGAAGTGATAATTGATCTTGCGGAAGTTGAAATGATCGAATCCACTTGAAGAAGCATGCCGGTTGGAAAGAATTGACATGACAAACTCGATGATCAAGAAGGATTAGTATTCACATAGCAATATGAGAACACCATTTAGGAAAGGTATGGATTCAACATTTGACTTCGAAGCAACTCGAATACCACAACTCAAAACAAAACCAAGGATTGGCTTGCGGAATAAGCCAGAACAAACATATGATAGAGATTTCATCCGAAGTTTTCGTGGTGGGGCCTACACGGGCTCGAGTGTACAGCACCATCATGTACAAGGCAGTGCACATGACATACGAAGCGTCCCCGAGTCGGCATAGCCAAGGACTCTTTAAGACACAACGAGACTACTGTAAAATCGACCGTGAATAGGCGGACCACTAGACGTCGAACCCCAATTTCATATCATACATCTGTCGGAAAGATATCCTAAGAGCTACTTGAATTCCCACCTATGAAACTCCCGAAATTTTCAGGTTATGCAATCAGGTGTTGGGGATACAGGGGAAGCATAATATCTCATCCAAAACTAACAAATCCTACATCCAGCTGTATCCATCCTTCAACACATAACCAAGAAACCTTCGGAAACCATCTACCTCAACCTTCGAAAAGCATCCGTTATACAAGTCATGGCAATACTCCCGTACTCACCTCAGTACTGGGTTATCGGGGTTATCTCACCAACGAACTGCATAAAAGAGATTTTCGATGTCGGCGTACTAAACTCAGGTATTCCAGAACTGCAATAAAATTATGACGACAACACCTCAGAGCTCAACTCCCCGGGACACTTCCACTAAACCCCTGACAGGAGGCACCAAGACAATGTTCTCATCATAAAACCATCGGAACGATTCCAAGATACCCGCGTGATCCTAAAATTTTTTTTAGTGAAATTTGAGAAGAGAAGAGTCAAAACTCTACGTCAGGATGCCTTACCAGAACGATGAAGGGACTGGGAAGTAAAAAGAATTCCTAAACTCTCCGATATATATAATCCTAAATGACTCAAAATATTTTTTTCTAGACTCAAACTCGGCCGCTAAAAACGATCAAGCAGTGGGGGCTCCTAAGGTCGGGGAAGGCTCTGATTACCAACTTGTAACGCCCTCGATGCGGCTATATCTCCCACGTGTCGAAGCACGACTTAGAGGCATAACCGCATTGAAAGCAATGTCGCAAGTGAGGTAATCTTCACACAACCCATGCAATACATAAGGGAAAGAGATACATAGTTGGCTTACAATCGCCACTTCACACAATTACAAGAATAATCATTACATCATCCAGATACAATCAAGGTCCGACTACGGAACCAAAATAAAAGAAGAACCCCAAATGCGACAAAGGTCCCCGATCGACCCCAACTGGGCTCCACTACTGATCAACTAGAACGAAACAACACAAAGGGCAAGATCTTCATCGAGCTCCTCCTTGAGCTTGGTTGCGTCATCTGCACGATAACATAGGCACCTGCAAACTGGTTTTGGAAGTATCTGTGAGCCACAGGGACTCAGCAATCTCGCACCCGCGAGATCAAGACTATTTAAGCTTATGGGTAAGGTAAAGGTATGAGGTGGAGCTGCAGCAAGCGACTAGCATATATGGTGGCTAACATACGCAAATGAGAGCGAGAAGAGAAGGCAAAGCACGGTCGATAAAGGTATGATCAAGAAGTGATCCTGGACTACCTACGTCAAGCATAACTCCAACAACCGTGTTCACTCTCCGGACTCCGCCGGAAAGAGACCATCACGGTTACACACGCGGTTGATGTATTTTAATTAAGGTCAACTTCGGGTTTTCTACAACCGGACGTTAACAAATTCCCATCTGCCCATAATCGCGGGCACGGCTTTCAAAAGATAATACCCTGCAGGGGTGTCCCAACTTAGCCCATGACAAGCTCTCACGGTCAACGAAGGAATAGACCTCCACCCGAGACGTTCCGATCAGACTCGGTATCCCGGTACAACAAGACATTTCGACAGGGTAAAACTAAACCAGCAACACCGCCCGAATGTGCCGACAAATCCCGATAGGAGCTGCACATATCTCTTTCTCAGGGCACACTCAGATGAGACTAGCTACGAGTAAAACCAACCCTCAAGTTTCCCCGAGGTGGCCCCGTAGGCAGCTCAGTTCGGACCAACACTCAGAGAAGCACTGGCCCGGGGGGGTTAGAATAAAGATGACCCTTGAGTCTGCAAAACCCAAGGGAAGGTGGTAGGTTGTTAGTGCAAATGGTAAAACCAATGTTGGGCATTGCTGGAGGAGCTTTACTTAAGGCGAACTGTCAAGGGGTTCCCATTATAGCCCAACCGTGTAAGGAACGCAAAATCCGGGAACATAACACCGATATGACGGAAACTAGGGCGGCAAGAGTGGAACAAAACACCAGGCATAAGGCCGAGCCTTCCACCCTTTACCAAGTATATAGATGCATTAATTAAATAAGATATATTGTGATATCCCAACAAGTAAACATGTTCCAACAAGGAACAACATCTCCATGTTCCAACAAGGAACAAACTTCAATCTTCACCTGCAACTAACAACGCTATAAGAGGGGCTAAGCAAAGCGGTAACATAGCCAATCAACGGTTTGCTAGGACATGGTGGGTTAGAGGTTTGACATGGCAATTTGGGAGGCTGACAAGCAAATGGTAGGCATCATAGCATTGGCATAGCAAAAGAGCGAGCAAACTAGCATAGCAAAGATAGTGGTGATTTCGAGGGTATGATCATCTTGCCTGAAATCCCGCAAGGAAGAAGAACGAGTCCATGAAGAAGACAAACGGACGTAGTTGAACGGATCCTCACAAACGCGACGTTATCGGAACCAACCCGAAGAAGCAACCACCGGAAAAGAAGCACACAACATAGTAAATAACCAACACATCAACATGGCATGATGCACAAACGAGTATGATGCATGTCCGGTTTAATGAAGCATGGGATGGCAAAGGGCACAAACAATCCTACAAATTAGTGGAGCTCAATATGCAATGGGTTGCATATTGACGAAACACCACATCAATTATTTAGTTCTCTCTCGTTTATGTACCCCAACAATATTAAATGTTGATTAACATGGCAAGAGGTGAAGCACAACAAGACTACCTATCTAGGCAAATTTAAATGAGGCCGGAAGCAACGAGCAACAACTCCGGAAAAACCTCATATGCATAATTTAAGGTTTGGTACTGTTCTGCCCTAAACATTATTTTAGAGTTGTTAAACATGCAAATAAAGGTCACCATGATAAACTAGGCAAAATTCTACCCCATTTACATATAAAGTTTATTAAAATTGGAGTTACGGTTATTTAGTTATGAATAAAATCATTTTAGCATGGCATAGGAGCAAATTTAATCAAACATCATTTTAAACATTTTGAACATGGATGAAAGTCGCATATTATTAAACTAGACAAAATTCTAGTCATGTTTCATATATAACTTATTTTAAACCGATGCATGGTTAATTAGATATTAAATGCATGAAGTGCAAGGGTTTTCCTGTAAAACTGCAATACCCTGGAAAATAGACAAAATCACAGATCTAAAATAAACTACACTGGGCCGAAACATAGGCTAGCCCAACATGCACTGGGTAGAGGGATTGGAGGGGAATCTGCTCACTTCGGCCCAAGGCCCAGATCTGTTGAGAGGGAGGCCGGTTTGAAGGGGAGGCAGAGGTGGGCGCTGGGCCAGCTGGAGCCTGGCGCGGCTGGGCTGGGCTTCGCGCGCGGCTGGAGGAGAGGCAGCCCAGGCGCGCGCTAGGTCTTGGCGCTGGCAGGACGAGGCGGGCGCTCCCTGGATCGAAGCAGAGGCGCTGGGGCGTGCTTGTTCCCGAGCAGAACGAGTGGGGCGCCGGCGCGGCTTGAAGCAGGAGTTCGGCGGCGAGGAAGAGATGGAGGCGCAGGGGATGGAGGGGAGCGGAGCCAGGCGCGACCACACCCTCCTCGAACAAGAACTTCTCGATGCAGGGGAAGCAGACGTCGGAGCGGCGGAGCTTGCTGCTGGCGACGCGGGATCCGGGCGAAGAGGGCCTTGGCGCGACGCGGGTGACATGGCGGCGCGAACAGGGCGACTTGGCGCTGCTGCGCTGGCGCGGCGCGCGAGGCTGAGGCCACTGGAAGGAGCAGGTCAGGCGCTGCACGAAGCACCAAGGGGCGGCCATGGCGTGGAGCTCCTGGGTCCTTGCGTTCCCTGCGAGAGAGAGAGGGAGCAAGGAGATGAGAGGGAGAGAGAGAAAGGGAAGGGAAGGGAGAAGAGGCACGGGCGCAGGGTGAGGGGCTTGCCTTAGGAGGAGCTCGTCTCCCTGACCTCAGGCGAGATCGGGAAGAGGCGAGGCCTCGGGCGCACGAGGCTGTGGGTGCGGGACGCCGTGGCTTTGGTGCATCTGGATCGAGGCAAGGTATGGTGGAGGCTGGGTTGGTTGGTGGATCGGGAGGTGCTAGTTGAATCGGAAGGAGGGGATGGATTGGATCGGCTTGGTGGTTGGTTAGGCGCTGAAAACAAGAAGAGTGGCGGCGGGGATGGATTGGATGGATGGAAGGATGGGACAGGATCCCTAATTTCTAGGGTTTCATCTGTGTATAAAAGCAGGTGGGTTGAAAAAAATAGGGGCTATCCGGTCCCTTTGATCGTAATCGGACGGTCGCGAAAACTTATGTTAGGAAGCCCAATTAACAAAACGGAGACGTTTTGTAGACGTTTGGGGATGATCCGGACACAACGGTGGCGACAGTCCGGGTCGGGTCCGGGACAGCTTTTCGGACGTGCGCGCGAGGAGATCCGCGGGCTGACGAGAGAGGTTAGGTAGGGTCTGACGGTGAGTAGTGGACTGTGCAGAAATCCCCAGGCTGAGAGAAGAGAAAAGAGAGAGGCCCGGCGACTGTTTCCGTAGACCGAAAACGTCCGACGATAGACCGGCTATATTGCCGCTATAGTTAATCGTTGGGGCATCAAACGATCTCCGAATGCGATGAAACTTGACAGGCGGTCTATCTACACTATAATAAGACCACACGTCAACTCTCATCCCATTCCGAGAACATTTCCCGGCCACTTATAAAATAATATTTCGGACATGCCGCGGGCGCGTGCAAGTGTGTCTGGGCTCAGAATGGACAACGGACGGAACGAGGAGACCGGGACGGATGCAAGTTTTGAAAACATGATGATGCAATGCACATGATGACATGATGAAATGCAGCACGCAAGCCAATGACAAGACAACAACAACGAATAACTGAACGACACCTGGCACATCGGTCTCGGGGCGTTACAGAACTGCTGTGGAGTAGTCGATCAACCAATCTTCCGGCTTCATGGAGCCGTTGTACTTGGGCGTGTCTCTTGGGAGCGAGAACCCTTTGGGGAAAGGCTCGTCGTGGATGCGGGGGCCGAAGCAAGGCGGGCCAACATCATCTTATTCTTCTAGCGCCAGGGATCGCGCTAGGCGGTCGATCCGATGGCGGGCGTCGTTCTCGCCGACTCCTTCACGGAGACCTAGTCGGCCGCTGAGGGTCGGATGCGCGACAGGCGGCAAGGTGGGATATCTCTCCCCACGAGGCGGGGGCGGAGGCGGGTTGCCCCGCCACTCCACGGCCCAGGAACGGCCTTCTGCGTCTTGCTCGATGGAGATCCGGGTTCGGCTTCGGCTCGCAGCCGGCTCCTTCTCGTGTCGCGCACGGGTTTTACCCGCAGTTGGCGTCCGGGACGTCGGGCTTCCCGCGTGGGCGTCGGCTTCATGCCGCTGTGCGGCTGCATCGATTAGTTGCTGGATGCGTCTGGTCATGTGGGGGAGTTCTTCGGCCCCCAGTCCATCTAGCTCATCTACGGGCGCCTGGGCGGCGCGCAGGTTCTCGAGTGGAGTGGCGTAGACTGGGCGGTCGACTCCTAGCATGTCGGCGACGGCAGCGCCGCGCTGTCTGACAATGCCGGCTCGGCTTGGCCCACCTGGGGGCGGCGTGCCAAAGGTGGCGCGGTCGGCTTCGCTCTGGTGGGCCTCGGTGAGGCGTCTCATGGAAGCCAACTTCCGGCCTTCCGCGAGGAGGGCGAGGCGGCGAGCCTCCAGTGCTTCGGCGTCGGCATCGGCCGGGAGGGGGATGGACAAGTCGTGGACCGCTGCATGTGGGGCGTCGAGGGCGTTCTCGCCAGAAGCACCACCGTGGCCGATGACCATCACCTCGGTGGTGGCACCGTCGCAGCCATCAGCCCCGGGAAGCGGGTCATTGTAGATCGCAACGTCGGTGGGGAAAGCGTCGAGCGAGGCCATGTCGGAGTCGACAGGCATCGGATCGGTGGAGCCAACAGACTCCAAATCCACAGCAAGCTCGCCGGAGACGTGGAGCTGGCCGAGGAGGTTGACGAGGTGGTCGGTGCCCGCGTCAGAGGCGAGCTCGTTGAAGATGAGGGTCTCGTCAAGGAGATCGGCGAGGCCGCTCGCTACGCAGACGTTGGCGACGCCTTGCAGCGCGTCGTGGCAAGCACCATCGGGCGTGCCGGGCTGGCTACGCTCGTTGGGGAGGAAGAGGGTTCCCGTCCAGAACAGGTCTCCGAACGATGGTGCACCTGGCCCCACGGTGGGCGCCAAATGTCGGGTGGTAGGTGCGACATATGCCAACCGGTGCCTGGAAGCGGGATGAGGCGAAGACATGCACGCCGGCGAATCTTACCCAGCTTCGGGGCTCTCCGAGGAGATAACACCCCCACTGTTGCTCTGCGGGGTCTCCGCATGATCACTAGATGAACGAGTGGCTACAAGATGCTCCTTGAGCTGTTTGGCGAGAGGAAGAAGGGCACGGCTTGCTATCCTCTCCTCTCTATGTGGTGTCTAAAACTAGCTCTGATCAACCCTTTGCATGGGTGCCCCGGGGGGTTTATATAGGCCCACCCCCCGGGGGTACAACGGTAATCCGACTGGGCGTGGGCCCCAGCCGTCTGTGTCTACGCTCGCGGGCTTCTGCGCCGGCTGCTAGGGCCCACCGGCTGGTGGGTCCCACCGGCTGCCAGCTCCTTGGTCGACAGGCAGGCCCCACTGTCCAGGGCCTTGTCGGTGGCTGGTTACTGTCGCCTCAACCTGGTGACGAGGGCTTCGCCGAGGTGGGCGTGGCTACAGTGCCGCCGCCCGGCGGGCGATCGTTGTAGCCTCACCGCGTCTTGTCTCCTTAATGGGGCGTCTCCTTCGAGGGAGGAGGCAAGCCGGCTGCGGGGAGCCGGCCCTGTCTTGGGCCGACTGGGGGAGGCCTGGCCGCCTTCGGGTGTCTCTCTACCTGAAGGGGCCCACCGCCCGTGGGCCGCACTGACAGCCCATCCTGGGTGGCATCAGGGTCAACATGGCAACAGTGCCGCGCCGGACGGGTCATGGCCACCCCGTACGGCGCACTGTGCCAGGCGTGCTCCGGGATTCAGGGGTGGCAGGCTTTACTGTAGCCACGCCCCGCCACATCGCCGTTATGTGGACGCAGACTTCGAGGGTACGATCTTGACCGCTTTGTGGGAGCCGGCCTCTTGGAGTCGGCTTTCTCGTGGCCGGCTTCTTGGAACCGGCCCTCCCGCGGCTTTCTTCATGGGGGCTAAAGCCGGGCCGCCTTCCGATAGTCGGCCTGGGATACAGCCGGCAAGGGGAAGGCGGCCCCACATCTTGGATTCTTGAGGACCGGATCGGCTCGTAATTTTTTCAGAAGGGCCAGGGGGACCGGCTAGGCTACCCATGGTCATTTACTCTGACAGCGCACGCTTCCACTCCCTCTTGGGGATGTGGGTTGCGTATATCATGTTCACCGTCCGCACTTGCGGGGGAAACCTCTTCTGTCCTCCAGTGTGCGGCTACCGGGGCTCCTCATCATCATCGCTATGCGGCCCCTTGTCCTTGTTTTCAGCAATTAACTTGCCAGCCTGCTTGAACACCCAACAATCCCTGTTGGTGTGATTGGATGGCTTGTCTGGGGTGCCAAGTATTTGACACAAGCGATCGAGTATACGGTCCAAGATGGACGGGCCTGGTGTACTTTGTTTGAATGGCTTTTTCCGCTGACCGGGTTTAGTGCCTTTGAATCCGGCATTGACTGTCGTATCCTCAGTATTTTCGCTGTTAATGCGGCACTTATGCTTGTTGCGACGTGACCTGCTATTGCCGTCCTTGGTGTCTGAGGTACCATGGTTCTTTGATATGTTATTACTGCGAGCCAGCCAGCTGTCTTCTCCCGCACAAAAGCGGGTCATGAGCGTCGTGAGAGCTGCCATAGATTTCGGCTTTTCCTGAAAAAGGTGCCGGGCTAGCCACTCGTCTCGGATGTTGTGCTTGAAAGCCGCTAAGGCCTCCGCATCCGGACAGTCGACGATTTGATTTTTCTTTGTAAGGAACCGAGTCCAGAATTGCCTGGCCGACTCTTCTGGCTGCTGAATTATGTGGCTCAAGTCATCGGTGTCTGGTGGTCGCACATAAGTGCCCTAAAAGTTGTTGAGGAATGCGGCTTCCAGATCTTCCCAATAGCTAATGGAGTCCGCTAGCAAGCTGTTAAGCCAATGCTGCGCTGGTCCTTTGAGCTTTAGTGGGAGGTATTTGATGGCGTGTAAGTCATCACCGCGGGCCATCTGTTGTGCCGTCGTATGATTCAATGTTTACAGGTTTGAAACCTTCTGGGAATTGATGTTCCATTACTTCGTCTGTGAAGCATAAGGGGTGTGCGGCGCCTCTATATTTGGCTATATCTCGACGCAGCTCGAATGGGTATTGCCTGCTGTGTTCGGCCCGGCCGGATTTTCTTTTACTATATCCGGCGTGACGTTTGTCGTCTCGCAGAGTGGTGTGCCCTCGTGATCCGTAGATCGATCTTGAATGCTTTGCCTTGTCCTCCAATATGTCTCGCAGGTCTAGCATATCTCCCCATGCCTTTTTATTTGAATGGCATTGGGGTGGAGGCTGAGCTTTTGGCTAGAATGCCTCTCTATCCCGGCC
The DNA here is from genome assembly GCF_002162155.2 of Triticum dicoccoides. NCBI lineage: Eukaryota > Viridiplantae > Streptophyta > Magnoliopsida > Poales > Poaceae > Triticum > Triticum dicoccoides. Next base: position 441,201,724 of record NC_041386.1, read on the forward strand.
ACGAGGTGGCTGATCCGCCATATCATACGCTTCTTCCTCCAGTTGGGGTAGTAACCTGCGCCTTGGTTAACTCTTGGAGGGGCGCTCGAGTTTATATTCCTCGGCCGCGAGGACTTCAGTCCATTTGTCAGCTAGCAGATCTTGATCAGCTTGAAGCTGATGCTGCTTTTTCTTCAGGCTATTTGCCGTGGCCATAAGCCGGCGCTTGAAGCGCTCTTGTTCGACGGGATCCTCTAGGACGGCGAATTCATCATCTCCGAGGCTTGCCTTGTCTTCGGAGGGGGGATGTAATTGTCATCCTCCTCCTCTCCATCTGCCGCTCTCTCAGGAGAGCTGGCTCCTTCGTCCTCCTGCTCTAAATCTTGCTGGAGGGGATTGTTGTTGTCTTCGGCACTATCCGGAGTATTATTATCTCCTATGCTGGTATCACCACTTTTGCTTTCACAGGACTTAGAGCAGTGCCGCTGACGTCGGCGCTTGGTTTGCTTCTTGGAGGGGTCATCCTCCGCTATCTCGTCGCCATTGCCTTCGTTGGGTGTATCCACCATATATATGTCATATGACGAGGTGGCTTTCCAGCGCCCTATAGGTGCTAGTTCATGTCCGTCTCCTACATCGTCGTCCATACCTTCGATGTCTTCGGAGTCGAAGTCGAGCATGTCGGTTAAATCATCAACAGTGGCTACGAAGTGGGTGGTGGGTGGGCGTCGAATTTCTTCGTCGTCCGCATCCCAATCCTGTTGGCCATAATCCAGCCAGGGCTCTCCTGACAAAGAGAGAGATCTTAGTGAATACAGAATGTCGCCAAAGGGCGAGTGCTGAAAGATATCCGCAGCTATGAATTCCATGATCGGCGCCCAATTGGATTCGATTGGCAGGGGCGCGGGCGGTTTGGAGTTAGAAAGAGAGTCTGGAACCTTGGAGTCACGGGCTACACAGAGGATTATGTTGGTGTTTGGCTCGATCGCCATTGAGACTGCAGCCCCTGAGGTGGTGTCTAACAGCCTGTCCTCGATTGGCGCAGTTGGCTCCGAGCTAAGGGTCGGAGCTGATGCGGGCGCGGCCTCTGGGTACTGTTCAGCGGCAGAGCTAGGTCATACCCATCGTGACAGTGCGGCGCGCCCGGCTGTGGCTCGAATCCGTTGAAGATCAAGTCTCCGCGGATGTCGGCCGTGTAGTTCAAACTTCCAAATCTGACCTGATGGCCAGGGGCGTAGCTTTCAATCTGCTCCAGATGGCCAAGCGAATTAGCCCGTAGTGCAAAGCCGCCGAATACGAAGATCTGTCCGGGGAGAAAAGTCCCACCCTGGACCGCATCGCCATCGATGATAGTAGGAGCCATCAAGCCTAACGGCGACAACACAGAGGAACTCTCAATGAAAGCACCAATGTCGGTGTCAAAATCGGCGGATCTCGGGTAGGGGGTCCCGAACTGTGCGTCTAGGCAGGATGGTAACAGGAGGCAGGGGACACGAAGTTTTACCTAGGTTCGGGCCCTCTTGATGGAGGTAAAACCCTACGTCCTGCTTGATTAATATTGATGATATGGGTAGTACAAGAGTAGATCTACCACGAGATCAGAGAGGCTAAACCCTAGAAGCTAGCCTAGGGTATGATTGTTGTTATGGTTGTTGTTCTACAAACTAAAACCCGTCGGTTTATATAGACACCGGAGAGGGTTAGGGTTACACAAGGTCGGTTACAAAGGAGGAGATATCCATATACGTATTGCCTAGCTTGCCTTCCACGCCAAGTAGAGTCCCATCCGGACACGAGACGAAGTCTTCAATCTTGTATCTTCATAGTCTAACAGTTCGGCCAATGGAGATAGTCCGGCTATCCGGAGACCCCCTAATCCAGGACTCCCTCACCATCCACTTGCCTTGACCTCCGGATCCGGACATGGCTGAGTGCTTCCTTGAGACGAAAAGAATGAGGACTTGGGCGCTGGAGCTCGAGAATGGAAGGACAGAGAAAGAGAGGAGGCATGGGTGAAGAAAGGGAATCCTTATCTCCTTATAACGGCAGCAAATATCGAGCGCCTCCCCACTCGCCTTAAAACTCGCATGTTCCCAAGGGTTGTGTAAATGGCACGACTATATTACCCACGCCCGTATTGATGAGGATCCGCAGTAAGGGGGCACGATCTCTGCTTCGACAAGACGCACCTATTAAAACCGCGCCTCAAAACATGGAGCGGCAGACAGAAAATGGTTCGAAATTGTCACATCCCTAGTTCTGGTATGACCTAGACTAGCTAGTCATTTGTGCATCATGTTTAAATTCCATTTAAATTTGAAATGGGGATTGTTCAAACCCTAGCACTAAATCAATCCATCTAGGCTTGATTAAAATCTTTTTCAAATAAACCCAAAATGTCCCTAAGAAAAGTTCATGATTTCTGGTTAAGGTGAAAACCTCTCCCAAAAATGATGAATATATTTTTAGGTCATCTTTAAATTTTTCAATTAACACAAAGTATTTGAATTGGAGCCCTTTAAATGCTATATATATTTTATAAATGGTCCAAATATTCTGAAGTTATTTGTGGAGCCTTGAAATAATTCAGTTAATCTCCAAAATAATTTTCAGAATTATCTAAAATGATTTAGTTCCTAAACTAAATCAGAACAAAGAAAACAAAATAGTAAAAGAAAAACAGGAAAAGGAAAAGGCTTACCTGGCCTCCCTGTAGCCTGGCCCAGCTTCTCTCGGCCCAGCCCACCAGCCCAACCGCCAGGAGCTTCTTCAAGCTCCTGCCAGTAAGAGCTGTTGCGTGCCCGCCTCACAGCCGACATCGGCCACGTCTCCCCGCCACCTCCTGCTTCCTTCCCCGTCTTTGACCGGGCGCCTGGAGACGCCCGAGCCCCCCTGGTCCTTCCCCTCTCTCGCAGCTCACTCTCCCTTCCGCTGCTCTCTCTCTGTAGCACGCCCGAACGGGTTCGTCGCCGCCGTTCGCTGCCACCGTGACCACCGTGGTCTTCTCTCCCCTTCCCCATGTCCAAAAGCTCCGTGACGACGCACAGCTCCTCCACACGGAAGATCCCGAACCCAGGAGCATCGTGGTGACGCCTTCGAGCTCGTCTTCCACCTCGGGCGCCGCCGATCACCGCCGGCAATTCGCGACGTCTGGCGCGCCGCCGAGCCCGCTGACCTTCTCTTCCGACCCCCAGTGAGCCCCGCCGTCTTTCCCCTCTCTTCTTGCGGCTGAATGCATCCCCTAACCATGCTCTTCACCGGAGCCAAAAGCTTCCGCCCACCGGCCATGTCATCGCCATCGCCGCAGCCGCTCAGGCTCAAAACCGAGCGCGTCACCGTGCTCAGCACAGCTCCACGGGCCCAGAGCAACCAACTGTTGCTCCTGCCGTGCACCATAGCGACGTTTGCATCATTGCCCGAACTCTGGCTGCATCGTGAGCTTGCCTCCGGCGAGCTCGGGCCACCTCAACCCCTGTCGTTTGCACAAATGGATGCGGGCGAGTCCCAGCTCCACGTAGATGCCCTCCGCCGGCCATTTGGTCGCCGGAGGAGGAATCCCGAGCCCCTCCGCCGTCTTTGGCCTTGCCGGCGATGAGCGCCGGGTCAACTCCAGCGTGGGTTGACCCCACAGCCCAGTTTGACCTCCCCCCCTCTCTCTCACTGACTTGCTGGCCCCGCCCAACTAATTACTTTAGTTAGCTTTAATTAACTAGCTAGATTAGCTACTACGGTCACTGACTAGTGGGCCCTGTCCAGTTAGTTAGGACTAACTAACTTAGTTACTTGACTGGGTCACTGACCAGTGGGACCCACTAGTCAGGTTTAACCTAGTCAGCCCCGTTGACTCGCTTACGTCATGTTGACGTAGAGCTGATGCAATAATTGATTTCTGGAATTAATTTAGCTCAGGAAATTCCAGAATATTGCCTAAACTTCAAAAAATCATAATAATTCAACCGTAGCTCAGAATGAAATAAATTATATATGAAAAATTATCAGAAAAATGCAAGGAATCCATTTATGCCAGTTAAATGCATGAAAAACCAACTTATACATGTTGTATAAGTGAAAACATAATATGGGCATTTTAAATGCTTCATTTTGAATTGCATTTGAATCTTTGATTCAAATGGGCTTCAACCAACTTGGTAGCATCTTGCATTAGCCCTAACACTAGCATTTGCACATGCCATGTTCATGCATCATTTTGTTGCATTTGTTTGTGTGTTGATCGCTGGCACCGTTTCTTCTCGATAGGTTCCACTCCGGAAGGTGTTCCCGAGTACCTGTGAGAGGAGCCGTACCCCTTCATCGTTCTATCAGGCAAGCAACCCCCCTTGAGCATTTCAATAAATCCCACTCTCTCGCTCTTGCTCCTTATACTGTATTAGGACAACAACGATTCAACTGCTACTTTTCTGCTGCGATACTTGAACCCATTCCTCTGCATGACCTGTCATTGCCATAGTAAATAGTTGAAACCCACTACCATGAGTAGGAGTTGCTTGAGCCTTGATGTGCCTACTCATCCATGCTTGTTTTTTGTTATGCCAGCTATGCTTAGAGTTGTGTCAGGTCTGATCGAGAATGAATCGGAGTGGTGAACATGTCCTACCGATAAAAGGCTAAGAGTGTGAACACGTTTTGGTAAAGGTAGCGATGAGAGGCCATGTAGGAGTACATGGTGGGTTGTCTCATTGGAACCGTCCTTAAGCACTGAGTTTTGTGTATGTTATCCAAGTCTAGTTACTACCACACATTGGGTTCCGGTTATCCGGCCCCTCTCGGCTTATTATTCCACTTGATCTCTGTCCAAGAGTTGCAACTAGTTTCTGGCGTTTGTAGGTAGTGCTACTTGTCTACCAGGTGGTGTCCGACGGGATGGGCTTGGGACAGACTAGGCACCGTGGCACGGTGTACCAAGTGGCACCCGGATGGTGGGCTTGGGAACCCTGCACACATCGTTTGGGGCCATACTGGAGACTTCGGCCGGAACTCCTTGCGGATGGAACTCGAATACGCGATAAACCTGGACGAGAGACTTGTGTGGTTAGTCAGGTTGTGGCCGACACCCTCGCCCGGCTTCCCCTTGAAGGTTGCCGAGGTACATGACGTGTACAGGGCTATAAGTGGCGAGAGCATGTGTGAAGAAGTACACCCCTGCAGGGTCAACATTATCTATTCGAATAGCCGTTTTCCTCGGATATGGAAACTTGGAGGACTTATGTAGTACATAGACAACTTGAAGTGGATACTCTAAAATACACAAGATAAGCGTGAGTGCTATGGATGGCCTTCTCGTAGGGAGACAGGAACGGATCCATAGTGGAGTATTGATATGGTGAATATGTGGACTCGTGCGCGTTCTTCTCACCTCAAAGAAGTTTCTGATACTCGTAGTATAGGTTAGCCACTGAGTCAAAGCTGGCTTCCTGTTGTTAACTCCACCACCCCCCTTTGTTGATAATGTTGCATATGTAGATAGTTCTGATGTAAGACTTGCTGAGTACCTTCGTACTCACGTTTGCTTATTTATGTTTTGCAGTTGGTTACACTAGTGACTTCGACGAGTAGCTTGTATCCCAGCTACGATCTTGTACCCTTGGGAGGGTCGTGTTTAGTCAGGCTTCTTAGTCTTTTCCTTTTGTAGTTGGCTGTACTTAGACATGTAATGCTTCTATTGCTAGTATGCTCTGAATGATGGGTCATGAGACCCCTGTTTGTATTGAATGCTATGTGGCTCTTCTGGGCCTTTATCTATAAGAGTTTGAGTTATGTTGTGATGCCATGTTGTACAGCACATACTTGCATGTTATGCGTACGTGTAACGTGTATTGCTATGTGTGGGATCGGACAACCTAGTTGTTTATCCCTGGTAGACTCTCTTATGGGGAAATGTAGTCTTGTGCTTCCAAGAGCCATAGTAGTCCACTACAGCCCGGTTCACCGGAGTCCTGCTAGCCCAGCACTACTGCTCCAGAACACTTGACTGGCCGGCATGTGATTCACTTCGTTCCTGTGTCTGTCCCTTTGGGGAAATGTCACGCGGTGACATCTGGAGTCCTACCTAGCCTGCTACAGCCCGGGTTCCTGGAGTCCTGTTAGCCCAGTGCTACAGCCCGGATTCATACGTTGTTGACCGATATGCTCGAGGTTGATTCATGTATGCCTGTCCCTGTAAGTTAGTGCCACTTTGGGTTCACGACTAGTCATGTCGGCCCGGGTTCTTTGTCATATGGATGCTAGAGACACTATCATATACGTGAGCCAAAAGGCGCAAATGGTCCCGGGCCAGGTAAGGTGGCACCCGTGGGAATACCGTGCGTGAGGCCGCAAAGTGATATGAAGTGTTACATGCTAGATCGGTGTGACTTTGGATTGGGTTCTCGACAGCGTTGGTATCAGAGCCTGACTGACTGTAGGATTACCAAGCCAAACTGGTCAAAGTTGAGTCTAGAAATGCTTTAGTTATAAAAGGGAATTGATTGTGGAAGGGAACGTAAGGCTCTTTTTACTCCTTTACCTCATGTCATTCTTTCTGAGTCAGCCTCTTCTTTTCTACGAGGGTTAAGGCCTAGGCTTCTCCTCTATCTCTCAGGATGACGTGTTACTAAACCGTAAAGTCTTTGGATTGTTGGGTTGTGTCTCCATACAGTTCTACTACTTCCGTGTGTCCTCAGTTTGACCCAGAACCTTGATATAATGATGTTGATTGATTATGCTATTCCTTTGATGAATGTCTCAAAAATCCTTTTGAGCATTTACAGCCGTTATGCTGCCGAAATTGTCCTAGGATGTCAAGAGTTTCCAATGCTTTTGCATTACTTTATGCATCCTTACGTCGATGCTAATTCCATCCTTGTTTCCTTGGTTTCTGTGCCAGGATGTCGTCTGCTAACCGAGGTTCAGTTGCTCGTAGCAAGAACCATGGAGACGGTAGGGATGAGGATCCTCCTGACCAGCCTTTGATGGCAGAGTTCTTGTTAGCATCCAAGAGGAACAAGCATGAGACTAACCGCTTGCTGGCACAGATTGAGCAGAACATCGCACATCAATGTAAGAAGTTGGTTTCCATCACCGACTTCATTGGTCTGAAACCACCCACCTTCCATCATTCCATTGAGCCACTCGATGCAGATGACAGGCTCCGAAGCATCACTCACAAGTTGCATTCTGCGAACGTAGCTGAAGGTGACAAGGTCACCTATGCTACCTATCACCTAGAAGGTCCTGCTAGTATTTGGTGGCAGAGCTATGAGGCTATGCTTCCAGCTGGTCAGATCCCTACCTGGAGAGATTTCACCAAGGCTTTTCGTGAGCACCACGTTCCTCAGGCTCTCATTGACCGCAAGAGGGAAGAGTTCTGTAGTTTTACCCAGGGTAAGCTGCCTGTTGATGCTTACAGTAGAGAGTTTGGAAACCTCGCCTGCTATGCTACAGAAGAAGTGTCCATGGATGCCAAGAAGCAGGCTAGGTTCCGGAAGGGTCTCAACCCTAAGTTGCATCGTGATCTCCACCTGCATCATTGTGATACTTTCCAGGCTCTTGTGAACAAGGCCATTAATGCAGAGACAGCTCAACTCACTTACGAGGAGTCTCAACCGTGATCTGGGTTCTGCCTCCCGCTCTGGCTCTCAGAAGCGACGGATTTGGATTTTGAACTCGGCTCTTCCACCTGGATATGCACCGAGGCCATCCGATGTGGTGCCTCACCCAACTCAGCAATGTGCTCCACCCAGGCCTATTAGTGGACCACTTGCCAATGTAGGTCCACGTCCCACCTCAGGAACTTGCTTCACCTGTGGAGAACCAGGACACTATGCATGTGACTGCCCTCAGTCCAGTTATGCTCCACCCCAGTCTGAGAGGTCTGTTGGCTATGAGAAGCCATCAGGCAAGATGATCAGTACCAAGCCAGCCCCCACTGAATGAGCATGTGTGCACCACGTCTCAGCTACAGAAGCTCAAGATGATCCCGATGTTGTATTGGGAACGCTTCTTGTCAATTGTCACCCAGCTTCAGTTTTGTTCGATACTGGAGCATCTCACTCCTTCATATCTGAAGGTTATGCTTGGTTGCACGACATGTCATTTTGTGATATGCCGACTCCACTAATAATCCAGACTCCTGGTTCCAAATGGCAAACCTCCAAGGTAAGCCATGGTAATGAAATCCTTGTTGACAGACTGGTATTCCTCGCTTCTTTGATATCTCTCAAGTCCTCAGATATTAACATCATCTTGGGTATGGACTGGATGACAGCTCGTCATGCCAAGATTGATTGTTATACTAGATCTGTTCAACTTACACATCCATCTGGCAAAATAGTCACTGTCTCCACTAGAGTTGCAAGGCGCCAACTCTATTCTCTTAATGCCAGCCCTCTTCTAGACCTTGAAGATATCCCGGTAGTCCGTGACTTTCCGGATGTCTTTCCAGAAGAACTGCCAGGTCTTCCACCTGACCGAGATGTAGAGTTTGTCATAGAACTTATCCCAGGAACTGTTCCAATCTCTAGGAGACCATACAAGATGGCACCTTTGGAGTTAGCTGAGCTTAAGAAACAACTTGATGAGTCCTTGCAAAAGGGTTTCATCCGTCCCAGTTCTTCTCGTTGGGCTTGTCCTGTCCTCTTCATCAAGAAGAAGGATGGTACGGATCGGATGGTTGTAGATTATCGTCCCGTTAATGTGGTCATGATAAAGAACAAGTATCCGCTCCCTAGGATCAACGACCCGTATGATCAACTCGCTGGATCCTTAGTCTTTTCCAAGATGGATTTGAGGTTAGGCTACCACCAAATCAAAATCAGAAATGGGGACATCCCCAAAACGGCCTTTGTCACTCGTTATGGTCAATACGAGTACACCGTGATGTCTTTCGGCCAAACCAATTCTCCAACTACTTTCTCCCGCTTGATGAACTTGATCTTTATGGAGTACTTAGATAAGTTTGTTGTGGTTTATCTTGATGATATTCTTATTTACTCGAAGAATGAGGAAGAGCATGCCGCACATCTTAGACTTGTGTTAGAAAAACTCGGAGAGCACCACCTTTATGCCAAGTTCTCCAAGTATGAATTTTGGTTGCCAGAAGTGACCTATCTGGGCCACGTGATCTCTGGTAAGGGCATTGCTGTCAATCCCGAGAGAGTTAAAGCCGTTCTCGATTGGACTCCACCAGAAACAGTCAAACAAGTTAGGAGTTTCCTTGGTCTAGCCAGTTATTGTCGCTGCTTCATTGAAAACTTCTCCAAAGTGGCCAAACCCCTCACAGAACTTCTCAAGAAAGATAAAAGGTTTGAGTGGACCCCACAGTGTGAGCACAGCTTTCAGGAACTGAAAAGACGCATGACTTCTGCGCCCATACTTGTGCCACCGGATTTCACTAAAGACTTTGTTATCTATTGCGATGCTTCACGTCAAGGACTTGGTTGCATTCTTATGCAGGATCGTCATGTGATTGCCTATGCATCTTGACAGTTGCATCCCCATGAGGAAAATTATCCTACACATGATCTAGAGCTTGCAGCCGTAGTCTATGCACTTAAGAATTGGCGACATTACCTTCTTGGTAACCGTTACGAAATCTACACTGACCATCAGAGTCTCAAGTATATCTTCACCCAACCGGATCTGAATCTCAGACAAAGACGTTGGTTGGAGTTGATCTCGGATTACGACTTAGGAATCACCTACACCCCAGGCAAAGCCAATGTCATGGCTGATGCTCTAAGTCGGAAATCCTATTGCAACAACCTCATGTTGCAACAATGTCAACCACCCCACCATGAGGAATTCTGTAAGCTTCACCTTCACATAGCTCCTCATGGTTCCCTTTCTACCTTGGTAGTGAAACCTACCCTTACGGATCACATCATAGAGGCTTAGAAGAATGATATGGGAATTTCCCGGATCAAGAAAAATATTTCAAAGGGAGTTGCCAACTGTTTCTCTATGGATGAACGAGGTGTTGTTTACTTTGGAAACCGTTTGGTGGTTCCCAAATGTCAACAGATGCAGCAACTGATCCTTAAGGAGGCCCATGAATCTCCTCTCACGATTCATCCCGATAGTACCAAGATGTATCAGGACCTACGCTAGAGGTTCTGTGGACTAGGATGAAGAGAGAAATCACTCAGTATATCGCCAACTGTGACGTTTGTCGTCACGTTAAGGCAGAGCATCAAAGACCTGCCGGCACCCTTCAACCTTTAGCTATTCCCGAGTGGAAATGGGACAAAGTTGGTATGGACTTCATCACCGACTTTCCCAGGACCAAGAAAGGAAATAATGCTATCTTCGTAGTCATTGATCGTCTCTCCAAAGTGGCTCACTTCCTACCTGTTCGAGAGAGTATCACTGCTAGTCAGCTTGCTGACTTATATATCTCCCGAATAGTGTCACTCCATGGTGTTCCACTAGAGATCAATTCAGACCGTGGCAGTCTTTTCACCTCTCATTTCTGGGAAAGTTTCCAGAATGCCATGGGAACCCATCTTTCCTTCAGTACTGCTTTCCACCCTCGGTCAAGTGGTCAGGTGGAAAGGTCAATCAAATTGTCGAAGACATGCTTAGAGCTTGCGTTATCTCATTCGGTATGAATTGAGAGAAGTGTCTTCCTTTCGCCGAGTTTGCTTATAACAATAGCTATCAATCCAGTCTTAAGAAAGCACCCTTCAAGATTCTGTATGGACAAAGATGTCGAACACCTTTAAACTGGTCAGAAACGAGTGGAAGACAATTCTTTGGACCGGATATGATCCAGGAGGCAGAAGAGCAAGTTCGCATCATTCGTGAGAATTTGAAAACATCCCAATCTCGTCAAAAGAGCCAGTATGAACGTCGTCATAAGGAAGTGGCTTATGAAGTTGGCGACAAGGCTTACCTCGGGTTACTCCTTTGAAGGGTACCCATCGTTTCGGTATCAAGGGCAAGTTGGTTCCTCGTTACATTGGTCCTTTTCGCATTCTCGCTAAATGAGGAGAGGTTGCCTACCAGGTGGAACTACCCCCACATATTTCTTGAGTTCATGATGTCTTCCACGTCTCTCAACTCAGGCGTTGCTTCTCAGATCCCATCCGCGGAGTGGACCACGAAACGCTTGATCTTCAAGATAACCTCACTTATCGAGAGTACCCCGTTCGCATTCTGGATCAAGGAGAGCGTGTCACTCGACGTCATAACATCAAGTTTCTCAAGGTTCAGTGGTCTCATCATTCCGAGAGAGAAGCTACTTGGGAGCGAGAAGATCGTCTTTGACTTGAGTACCCCGCTTTCTTTCCGCTGACTCCTGAATCTCGGGACGAGATTTTTTCGAGAGGGGGCGAGTTGTCACATCCCTAGTTCTGGTATGACCTAGACTAGCTAGTCATTTCTGCATCATGTTTAAATTCCATTTAAATTTGAAATGGGGATTGTTCAAACCCTAGCACTAAATCAATCCATCTAGGCTTGATTAAAATCTTTTTCAAATAAACCCAAAATGTCCCTAAGAAAAGTTCATGATTTCTGGTTAAGGTGAAAACCTCTCCCAAAAATGATGAATATATTTTTAGGTCATCTTTGGATTTTTGAATTAACACAAAGTATTTTAATTGGAGCCGTTTAAATGCTATATATATTTTTTAAATGGTCCACATATTCTGAAGTTATTTGTGGAGCCCTGAAATAATTCAGTTAATCTCCAAAATAATTTTCAGAATTATCTAAAATGATTTAGTTCCTAAACTAAATCAGAACAAAGAAAAAAAAATAGTAAAAGAAAAACAGGAAAAGGAAAAGGCTTACCTGGCCTTACTTGGCCTCCCTGTAGCCTGGCCCAGCTTCTCTCGGCCCAGCCCACCAGCCCAACCGCCAGGAGCTTCTTCAAGCTCCTGCCAGTAGGAGCTGCTGCGTGCCCGCCTCACAGCCGACCGCGGCCACGTATCCCCGCTACCTCCTGCTTCCTTCCCCATCCTTGACCGGGCGCCTGGAGATGACCGAGCCCCCATGGTCCTTCCCCTCTCTCGCAGCTCACTCTCCCTTCCCCTGCTCTCTCTCTGTAGCACGCCCGAACGGGTCCGTCGCCACCGTTCGCTGCCACCGTGACCACCGTGGTCTTCTCTCCCCTTCCCCGTGTCCAAAAGCTCCGTGACGATGCACAACTCCTCCACGCAGAAGATCCCGAACCCAAGAGCACCGTGGTGACGCCTTCGAGCTCGTCTTCCACCTCGGGCGCCGCCGATCACCGCCGGCGATTCGGGATGTCTGGCGTGCCCCCGAGCCCGCTGACCTTCTCTTCCGAAACCAGTGAGCCCCGCCATCTTTCCCCTCTCTTCTTGTTGCCGAACGCGTCCCCTAACCATGCTCTTCACCGGAGCCGAAAGCTTCCGCCTGCCGGCCATGTCACCACCGTCGCCGCAGCCGCTCAGGCTCAAAACCGAGCGCGTCACCGTGCTCAGCACAGCTCCACGGGCCCAGAGCAACCAACCGTTGCTCCTGCCGTGCACCATAGCGATGTTTGCATCATCGCCCGAACTCCGGCCACATCGCGAGCTTGCCTCCGGCGAGCTCGGGCCACCTCAACCCCTGCCGTTTGCACAAATGGATGCGGGCGAGTCCCAGCTCCACGTAGATGCCCTCCGCCGGCCATTTGGTCGCCGGAGGAGGAATCCCGAGCCCCTCCGCCGTCTCTGGCCTTGCCGGCGACAAGCGCCGGGTCAACTCCGGCGTGGGTTGACCCCACAGCCCAGTTTGACCTCCCCCCTCTCTCTCATTGACTTGCTGGCCCCGCCCAACTAATTACTTTAGTTAGCTTTAATTAACTAGCTAGATTAGCTACTACGGTCACTGACTAGTGGGGCCTGTCCAGTTAGTTAGGACTAACTAACTTAGTTAGTTGACTGGGTCACTGACTAGTGGGACCCACTGGTCAGGTTTGACCTGGTCAGCCCTGTTGACTCGCTTACGTCATGCTGATGTAGAGCTAACGCAATAATTGATTTCTGGAATTAATTTAACTCAGGAAATTCCAGAATATTGCCTAAACTTCAAAAAATCATAATAATTCAACCGTAGCTCAGAATGAAATAAATTATATATGAAAAATTATCAGAAAAATGCAAGGAATCCATTTATGCCAGTTACATGCATGAAAAACCAACTTATACATGATGTATAAGTGAAAACATAGTATGGGCATTTTAAATGCTTCATTTTGAATTGCATTTGAATCTTTGAGATTCAAATGGGCTTCAACAAACTTGGTAGCATCTTGCATTAGCCCAAACACTAGCATTTGCACATGCCATGTTCATGCATAATTTTGTTGCATTTGTTTGTGTGTTGATCGCCGGCATCATTTCTTCTCGATAGGTTCCACTCCGGAAGGTGTTCCCGAGTACCTGTCAGAGGAGCCGTACCCCTTCGTCATTCTATCAGGCAAGCAACCCCCTTGAGCATTTCGATAAATCCCACTCTCTCACTCTTGCTCCTTATACTGCATTAGGACAACAACGATTCAACTGCTACTTTTCTGCTGCGGTAGTTGAACCCATTCCTCTGCATGACCTATCATTGCCATAGTAAATAGTTGAAACCCACTAGCATGAGTAGGAGTTGCTTGAGCCTTGATGTGCCTACTCATCCATGCTTGTTTTTATTCATGCCAGCTATGCTTAGAGTTGTGTCAGGTCTGATTCATCGAGAATGAATCAGAGTGGTGAACATGTCCTACCGATAAAAGGCTAAAAGTGTGAACACGTTTTGGTAAAGGTAGCGATGAGAGGCCATGTAGGAGTACAGGGTGGGTTGTCTCATTGGAACCGTCGTTAAGCACTGAGTTATGTGTATGTTATCCAAGTCCAGTTACTACCACACATTGGGTTCCGGTTATCCGGCCCCTCTCGGCTTATTAATCCACTTGATCTCTGTCCAGGAGTTGCAACTAGTTTCTGGCGTTTGTAGGTAGTTCTACTTGTCTACCAGGTGGTGTCCGACGGGACGGGCTTGGGACAGACTAGGCACCATGGCACGGTGTACCAAGTGGCACCCGGATGGTGGGCTTGGGAACCCTGCACACATCGTTTGGGGTCGTACTGGAGACTTTGGCCGGAACTCCTTGCGGATGGAACTCGAATAGGCGATAAACCTGGACGAGAGACTTGTGTGGTTAGTCAGGTCATGGCCGACACCCTCGCCCGGCTTCCGCTTGAAGGTTGCCGAGGTACATGACGTGTACAGGGCTGTAAGTGGCGAGAGAATGTGTGAAGAAGTACACCCCTGCAGGGTCAACATTATCTATTCGAATAGCCATTTTACTCGGATATGGAAACTTGGAGGACTTATGTAGTACATAGACAACTTGAAGTGGATACTCTAAAATACGCAAGATAAGCGTGAGTGCTATGGATGGCCTTCTCGTAGGGAGACGAGAACGGATCCATAGTGGAGTATTGATATGGTGAATATGTGGACTCATGTGCGTTCTTCTCACCTCAAAGAAGTTTCTGATACTCGTAGTATAGGTTAGCCACTAAGTCAAAGCTGGCTTGCTACTGTTAACTCCACCACCCCCCTTTGTTGATAATGTTGCATATGTAGATAGTTCTGATGTAAGACTTGCTGAGTACCTTCGTACTCACGTTTGCTTATTTATGTTTTGCAGTTGGTTACACTAGTGACTTCGACGAGTAGCTTGTATCCCAGCTACGATCTTGTACCCTTGGGAGGGTCATGTTTAGTCAGGCTTCTTAGTCTTTTCCTTTTGTAGTTGTCTGTACTCAGACATGTAATGCTTCCATTGCTTGTATGCTCTGAATGATGGGTCATGAGACCCCTGTTTGTATTGAATGCTATGTGGCTCTTCCGGGCCTTTATCTATATGAGTTTGAGTTTATGTTGTGATGCCATGTTGTACAGCACATACTTGCATGTTATGCATACGTGTAACGTGTATTGCTATGTGTGGGATCCGACAACCTAGTTGTTTATCCCTGGTAGCCTCTCTTATGGGGAAATGTAGTTTTGTGCTTCCAAGAGCCATAGTAGTCCGCTACAGCCCGGTTCACCGGGGTCCTGCTAGCCTAGCACTACTACTCCGGAACACTTGACTGGCTGGCATGTGATTCACTTCGTTCCTGTGTCTGTCCCTTTGGGGAAATGTCACGCGGTGACATCCAGAGTCCTACCTAGCCTGCTACAGCCCGGGTTCCCGGAGTCCTGTTAGCCCAATGCTACAGCCCGGATTCATACGCTGTTGACCGACATGCTCGAGATTGATTCATGTTTGCCTGTCCCTATAAGTTAGTGCCACTTTTGGTTCGCGACTAGTCATGTCGGCCCGGGTTCTATGTCATATGGATGCTAGCGACACTATCATATACGTGAGCCAAAAGGCGCAAATGGTCCCGGGCCAGGTAAGGTGGCACCCGTGGGAATACTGTGTGTGAGGCCGCAAAGTGATATGAAGTGTTACATGCTAGATCGGTGTGACTTAGGATTGGCGTCCCGACAGAAATGATGACCTAGTAGACGTGATGTCACATTAGAAAAGTTATCAGCGGATTGGACTCGTGCAATATTATATTCTCTACGATTGTATGTGGTGCTTGTATTGCAGATGCGGAGACGTTCAGTACGTCCGAAGACTATCTTGGAGTATTCGGAAGGGGAACCCGCCTTGCAATGTCAAAGACAATCTGCGTGTTGGACACCTCATCATTCAAGCCTGGTTCAGGGGCTACTGAGGGAGTCCTGGACTAAGGGGTCCTCGGGCGTCCGACCTATTAGACATGGGCAGGACTGATGGGTTGTGGAGATACAAAGGTTGAAGACTCTACCCGTGTCCGGATGGGACTCTCCTTGGTGTGGAAGGCAAGCTTGGCGACCAAATATGAAGATTCCTTTCTCTGTAACCGACCTTATGTAACCCTAGATCCCTCCGGTGTCTATATAAACCGGAGGGCTAGGTCCGTAGAGAGATATTCAATCATAGTCAGACAGGCTAGACTTGTAGGGTTTAGCCATTACGATCTCGTGGTAGATCAACTCTTGTAATACTCATATTCATCAAGATCAATCAAGCAGGAAGTAGGGTATTACCTCCATAGAGAGGGCCCGAACCTGCGTAAACATTGTGTCCCCCGTCTCCTATTACCATCGACCTTAGACACACAGTTCAAGACCCCCTATCCGAGATCCGCCGGTTTTGACACCGACAGTAGGGGCGTGGGCTCGCGGGGGCCAGTTCTAGGCCCTGCGGTGATGGGCGGCGGAGTGGTGACATGTCGCGCCCTAATTCATCGGGGTGGCGGCGTAGACACGTCCGGCGGTGGGAGAATTTGTCTGGCGGCGCGAGGTGGAAGGAGGCTAGGGTTTGCCCGCAAATTTTGGGGGAGAGACATATATATAGGTAGGGGTAGCTAGGAGAGTCCAAATGAGGTGTGGTTTTTGCCCACACGATCGTGATCCAACGACGGAGAGCATGGAGGGGGTTTAGATGGGCTAGTGGGCTGTTTTGGAGGGGTATTGGGCTGCAATGAGAGAGGGGCTTTTGCGGTTACCCGGTTAACCGTTGGCGCATCAAACGACCTCCAAATGGAACGAAATATGACAGGCGGCCTACTGGTGATGTACCAATGCCACTCGAAAAATCTTGGCCCATTCCGAGAATGTTTTTCTCTCGCTCATGAAATGAGATCTGTGAGGTGAAATGGGGGCATGTGGGAGTGTCGGATTCCGAAACAGACAACGGGAAAAATGACTGGATGCATGAGACGAACACGAATGCAAATGAGATGCACATGATGACATGAGATGAAATGCATGACATGAAAAAATGCAAAACAAAGACAAAAACCCAACCATGTAGGATATGACATATCACATAGCCGGAAATGACAAGAGTTGGAGTTACAATTGTGGAATGTTACATCCGGGGCATTACAACTCTCCACCACTACAAGAGGATCTTGACCCGAGATCTAGGATAGAAAGAACTCTGGATATTCAGAACGGAGGTGATCATCGCGCTCCTAGGTGGCTTCTCGGTCGGAATGGTGAGACCACTTAACTTTCGGGAATTTGATTGACTTATTTCGAGTTTTGCGCTCGATTTCTTCAAGAATGGAAATGGGATGCTCATGATAAGACAAATCTTCTTGGAGATCAATATCTTCGAAGTTGATAGTGCGCTCAGGCGTCTTGAAGCACTTGCGAAGCTGTGACACGTGGAACACATCATGCATATTTGCAAAGATGGACGGCAGCTCGAGTTGATAGGCGAGGTCGCCTCTTTTGCCAATGACCTTGAAAGGACCCATGTATCTAGGGTCAAGCTTCCCTTTGATACCAAAGCGTCGAGTTCCTTTCATTGGAGAGACGCGGAGGTAGACATGGTCTCCGATCTCGAAAGCCAAGTCACGGTGCTTGCTATCATAGTAACTCTTCTGGCGCGATTGCGCGGCTTTGAGATTTTCACGGACGACTTTACACATTTCTTCAGCTTCTGTGATCAAGTCATTGCCAAGAAGTTGGCCTTCACCAGTCTCGGACCAATTGAGAGGAGTACGACACTTTCTGCCATAAAGAATTTCGGATGGGGCCTTGCCCGAACTTGCTTGGAAGCTGTTGTTGTAGGAGAACTCGGCATATGGGAGACAATCTTACCACTTCATACCGAAAGATATGACACAAGCTTTGAGCATGTCTTCGAGGATTTCATTGACTCGCTCGACTTGGCCACTTGTTTGAGAATGGAAAGTCGTGCTGAAGCGAATGTTAGTGTGCATGGCCTTCTAGAAGGAGTCCCAGAACTTGGAAGTGAAAATACTTCTGCGGTCTGAGGAGATCAATTGCGGAATTATGTGCAACGAGGCAATTCTGGAAGTGTATAGCTCTGCCAACTGAGCTGCTATGATAGATTCTTTGATTGGAAGGAAATGAGCCACTTTTGTAAGTTGTCAATGACAACGAAGATAGCATCATTCCCACGCTTGGACTTGGGAAATCCAGTGACAAAGTCCATTTCGATATGATCAAACTTCCATTCTGGAATAGCAATAGGTTGGAGGAGACCAGCTGGTCGTTGGTGTTCTGCTTTCACCCTTCGATAGACATCAAATTCATTCACGAATTGAGCAATCTCTCGCTTCATTCGAGTCCACCAATACGACTGCTTGAGGTCTTGGTACATCTTCGAACTGCATGTATAAATGGAAAGAAGAGAATTGTGTGCTTCGTTCGTTAT
Organism: Triticum dicoccoides; assembly: GCF_002162155.2. Classification (NCBI taxonomy): domain Eukaryota; kingdom Viridiplantae; phylum Streptophyta; class Magnoliopsida; order Poales; family Poaceae; genus Triticum; species Triticum dicoccoides. The sequence goes on from NC_041386.1 coordinate 441,219,932, forward strand.
GACCTTCCTTAGATCACCTTTAGGAACCACAATCCGGTCCTCGAAGAATAAGGTGTCCTTGACATCAATGCGATAGAACTTGTATTTGGGGGTAAGCCCTTGGCAATATCGTGTTTCACCTTCTTCACCATGGTATCAAGGAGTTGTGCCTCACGAATTTGATCTTCCAAAGTTGGAGTGACTTGAAGGTTGGCAAGAAAACCTTGAGGAACAACTTGGAGGTTGAGCTTGCAGAAAGCTTCACAAAGATCCGGTTGGAATGGCTTGAGAATTAAGCTATTGCAATAAGCCTTCCTGCTCAAAGCATCTGCAATCACATTGGCCCTACCTGGAGTATATTCAATGCTTGGATTGTACTCTTGAATCATTTCAACCCAGCGAGTTTGGCCAAGGTTGAGGTTGGGTTGAGTGAAGATATATTTGAGGCTCTTGTGATCGGTGAAAATGTCCACTTGCCTTCCCAACAAGAGATGTCTCCATGTTATTAATGCATGGACAACGGTCGCCAACTCAAGATCGTGAGTGGGGTAGTTCCTTTCGTTGGGCTTCAACTGACAAGAAGTATAGGCCACAACTTTCTTTTCTTGCATTAACACAGCGCCGAGACCTTGCAACGAGGCATCACAGAAAACTTCGAATGGCTTGGACTCATCAGGAGGAGTTAGGACATGAGTTGTGACGAGTTTCTCTTTAAGAGTGTTGAAAGCAACATCACACTCCGGAGTCCAGGAATACTTGACATGCTTCCGGAGGAGGTTGGAAAGAGGTTTTGCAATCTTTGAGAAATTCTCAACGAATATTCGGCAATAGCTTGCAAGCCCAAGGAAACTGCGGAGCTGCTTGACATTCTAAGGAGGCTCCCAATTAACAATTGAAGAAACCTTCTCCATATTAACAACAATGCCCTTGGCGGAGATGATGTGGCCAAGGTAAAGAACTTCATCAAGCCAAAACTCACATTTGGAAAATTTTGCGTAGAATTGATACTCTCTGAGCTTGTCGAGCACCAATCGCAAATGTTTGGCATGATCCTTGTTATTCTTGGAGAACACCGTACCAAGATATCATCGAGATACACCAGGACGAATTCATTTGTGTAGGGGTTGAAGATGAAGTTCATCATACGGGAGAATGTTGGAGGGGCATTGACAAGGCCGAAAGACATGACAGTGTATTCATAAGAACCAAAGCTTGTTCTGAATGTTGTCTTGGGGATATCTTCTTCACGAATGCGAATCTGATGATAACCCATATGGAGGTCAAGCTTGGAAAATACCTTTGCACCTTTGAGTTGATCGAATAGCTCATTGATGTTGGGAAGTGGATACTTGTTCTTGATTGTCTTCTTGTTCAATGGACGGTAATCGATGCAAAGTCGGTTCATGCCATCCTTCTTCTGGACAAAAAAAAAACACCACAACCCCACGGAGATGAACTCGGTCTGATCAAACCCAGACGCTCTTGTTCATCGAGTTGTTTCTTCAATTCTTTCAGCTCCTTTGGTCCAAGCTTGTATGGACGCTTGCAAAAGGGTTCAGTACCGGGCTCAAGATCGATAACGAACTCAACTGGCCGGTGAGGAGGTATACCCGGAACCTCTTCTGGAAAGACATCTTGGTACTCACAAACAACTAGAATCTGAGAAATAGCGTCTAACTCGCCATTCTCATTGAGAGAGGACAACCGAATGGTTTCATCACGAGCGGCATAGATGATCACATCCTCAGAAGAGTGTGTCAATTTAATCTCCCTGGCAGCACAACCAAGGAAGGCCTTGTGCTTAGAAAGCCAATCCAGGCCTTGAATTAGATCAATATCAGAGTCGCCAAGAACAATTGGAGAAGCTAGAAATTTATAGTTGCCCATCTTAATACCGACATTCAGAACCAACATACTAGAGCTCAAATGCTTAGCCGGAGAAACAACTTGTGATGCTCTAGGTAATACCTCTGCGTCAAAATTGTGCTTCCATGAAAATGGATATGACATGAAAGAATGCGATGCACTAGAATCAAATAAGACTTTTGCAGGAATATCGTTAACTGGAAGATTACCCATGATCACTTCTGAAGAATCATCTGCTTGAGCTGCATTCATCATGTTAACCCTTGCAGACTTGGGATTAAGCTTGACCACTGCACTGCTTGAAGAGCTCACGGGAGGAGGAGGTGGAAGGCGCCTTTGGTTGAAGCACTTGTTTGCATAGTGACCTTTCTGCTGACACGTGTTGCAAGTAACCTGTGAGAGCGGACGATGATAAGGAGGAGGAGCACCTGTCCTTGGAGCTTGAGTATGAGACTTGCTCTGATAGCCTGGGTTGGGTGGGTGGGAAGATCCATGGCCACCTTTGTTCTTCTGTTAGTAGGGCTGACGAAACGGAGGAGGCGGAGGAAGCCAGAACTTCTCTTGCTTAGCTGCCACTTGTGAGGAAGAAGAAGACTGGACTGCATCCCTGATTCTCTTCTTGAAGCCTCACACTTGAGCTGAGCGCCTTCTTGCTTGAGGGCCATGTAATAGAACTGATCGAACTAAGTAGGCTCAACAAGAATGAGAGCTAACTGCAGATCCTCTCTGAGGCCACCCTTGAAGTGATAGATCATGCTCTTTTCATCAGGAATGTCCTGCCTTGCGAAGCGACCAAGTTTCTAAAACTGGATGTTGTATTGATACACGGACATGCTTCCTTGCTTGAGATTGCGGAATTCCCCACACTTGCTCTCGACAACACTTGTTGGAATGTGGTGAGCTTTAAAATTCCGGAGGAAGTTATCCTAGGTAATTAGTCGACCTCCCCTGGAATCTTTATATTGCTGATACCAATCAACTGCTTGGTCCTTGAGCTGAAAAGAAGCGAACTTGACGTAGTCCTCGGGCCTGACATTACTACATTCAAAATGCTTATTGATGTCCATGAGCCAATCATCGGTGTCCATGGCCTCGGCACAATTCCTGAAAGACTTTGGCTGATTTGCAAGAAACTGGTTGAGGGTAGCAAACTGAGGCTGATTGTTGAATGGCCCTTGACCTTGATTCCCTTGGTTGCCTTTACCTTGGTTGCGCTCTTGCAAGAGTTGTAAAAGCATCTGGGTATTGGCATTGGTGGTTGCCATGATAGCTTGATCCCCATCATTGCGTTGTGGCCTCAGACGCGTAGGAGGAGCCATCCTGAAGAGGGTGACATCCGTTAGAACCATGATAGATAGATAGACAAGCTAAACCAACGGATAGAAATTGCAACATATAGCCTTCACAATAAACATTCGAACCAAGATTGAACGAATGAATTCCAAAGTTAACATTACGCGACCATTAAGGGGAGAAGCCACTTAGATAAAGGTTGATGAAAGAAACAACAAGGTACCACTGGAGCAAATAAATGGTAAGGATCAACCCATTCACATACCAATTATCTACCATAAGAATAACTAAGAGTTACTTGAATTCCCACCTATTAACTCCCGAAACTTTTTGGTTATGCAATCTGGTGTTGGGGATACAGGGAGGCACAATATATATCACACAACTAACAAGCCCTACGCTCCAACTGTATCCACCCGTCAACACATAACCAAGAAAACTATAGAAATTGTGTAGCTCAACCTTCGAAAAGCATCCGTTATACCTCGGCGAACTCATGTATTCTAGAACTGCAATGATAAAATTGTGAAGACAACACCTCGGAGCTCAACTTCCCGGGACACTACCACAACCCCTTAATGTCAGGAGGCACCAAGAACAATGTTCTCGTCACAAGAATATCGAAACGATCCCAAGATACCCGCGTGATCCTAATTTTTTTAGTGAAAATGAGGAGAGGAAAGTCAAAACATCTACGTTAGGAGACCTCACCAGAGCGACGAAGGGGGCTGAGGAGTAAAAAGAATCCTACTCTCCGATATATATAATCCTAAGACTCAAAACATTTTTGTTCTAGACTCAACAACGTTGGTGATTCAATCAAGCAGGGGGCTCCTAAGTCGGGGATGGCTCTGATTACCAGCTTGTAACGCCTAAGATGCGGCTATATCTCCCACGTGTCGAGGCACGACTTTGAGGCATAACCACATTTTGGTTTTGCCGCAAGAAGGGTCATCTTCACACAATCCCATGTACAAGAACAATGATAAATAAATAGTTGTCTTACAATCGCCACGTCACACAAATATCAAATAATTCATACATCATTCAGAGTACACACATAGTCTGACTATGGACGGAACCAAATGAAAAGAAGACAACCCCAAATGCTAAATCCCGATCGTCCCAACTAGGCACCACTACTGATCATCCGGAAAAGACACGTAGTAACGGCCAAGGTCCTCGTCGAACTCCCACTTGATTTTGGTGGCATCACATGCACTAGTATCATCGGCACTTGCAACTGTTTTGGTAGTATCTGTGAGTCACGAGGACTCAACAATCTCAAAACCCACGAGATCAAGACTATTTAAGGTTATAGATAGGATGTGGTTACGAGGTGGAGCTGCAGCAAGCGCTAAGCAAATATGGTGGCTAACATATGAGTACAAGAGTAAGATGAGAAACTACGCAATGGTCACAAGCTAGAAGCGATCAAGAAGTGATCCTGAACAACTTACGTTCAAACATAACCCAACCGTGTTCACTTCCCGGACTCCGCTGGAAAGAGACCATCACGGTTACACACACGGTTGATGCATTTTAATTAAGTCAAGTGTCAAGTTCTCTACAACCGGATATTAACAAATTCCCATCTGCCACATAACCGTTGGCACGACTCTCGAAAGTTTATACCCTGCAGGGGTATCCCAACTTAGCCCATCACAAGATCTCACGATCAACAAAGGATATTCCTTCTCCCGGAATAACCCGATCAGTCTCGGTATCCCGATTACAAGACATTTTGACAATGGTCAAACAAGACCAGCAAGACTGCCCAATGCGCCGACAAATCCCGATAGGAGCTGCACATATCTCGTTCTCAGGGCACACCGGATGGGACAAGCTACGAGTAAAACCAACCCTCAAGTTTCCCCAAGGTGGCCCCGTAGGCTGCCCAGTTCGGACCAACACTCGTAGGAGCACTGGCCCGGGGGGTTGAATTAAGAAAATACTCAGGGTCCAGAAATTCCCTAGGCAAGTTTTAATTGTTATTAAGCAAATGGTAAAACCAAGGTTGGGCCTTTCCGGAGGAGTTTTAATCAAAGCGAACTGTCAAGGGGGTCCCATTACCCCAACCGCGTAAGGAACGCAAAATCAAGGAACATAACACCAGTGTGACGCAAACTAGGGCGGCAGGAGTGGAACAAAACACCGAGCAAAAGGCCAAGCCTTCCACCCTTTGCCAAGTATATAGATGCATTAATTAAATATAAGAGATTATGTGATATCCCAACATAACCATGTTCCAACATGGAACAACCTGTAAGGCACCTGCAACTAGCAATGCTATAAGAGGGGCTGAGCAAAATTGGTAACATAGACAAACAATGGTTTGCTAGGAAGGTGGGTTAGAGGCTTGACATGGCAATATGGGGGGCATGATAAACAATTGGTAGGTAGCACGACATAGTGATAGAGCGAACAACTAGCAAGCAAAGATAGAAGTGATATCGGGGGTAATGATCATCTTGCCTGCAAAGTTCTCAGGGTTGTCGAAAGCTTGCTCCTCATAAACGTACTCAACAGGTTCCTCGTTCACAAAATCATCTCCCGGCTCTACCCAAAGCAAGAACACATGCAACGGAACAACAATCAATCACGGTGCAGTGCACAAGCAACATGACGCAAGACATGGCATGAAATGCAAGGTATGATGTGCAATGCGTATGGGTACTCCAGAAGGGAAAGGATGATCATGGCATCAACTTGGCAAACCAAGCATGCCATTGGAAAGTTTGAGTGATTTCAGTCGAATCGATATAAGGATCACCGGAAACGGATGCACGGTTTGCAAATGACGAGCAAAACAAGAATGATGCAAAATTGTGCTTAACAGCATCATAGCACATGAGATGCATCACGAAACTATGCTACAGCACTCCAACATAGCAACAAAGTGCATGGAAGTAAAGTACAGGTGAAGCTCTACAAATCATGAACAATGAGCTCCTACTAGAACTCACTAGAACAAGCCTAAAATAGCACGACAAAAATGCAAATGATAACAGCTTCACAGACAGTGAAAATACTAAACATGGTATAAACAACATCAGGTAGCAATGATTAGAGCTAGCAAACAACATGCTACAGGAACATATCATGGCAAACAAAGGCATGGCATGCTAGTAATAAAGCCAAAGAACAAAACTCCCTTACTGAACTTTAGCCAAACATGCACAGAAAATTAGGTAGCATCAATGCAAACATGCAAGTGATATGAATAGTTTCAGACTTAGAAGAAAAACATAGCATGGCAGAAACAGATTCATGATGGCAACTTTACAAGCTCATGCCACTCACCACAAAGCATTTCATGGCATCACAAGGTAACCAACAGTAACCAGATACATTTATGAAGCTAGAAATGGAAAGAGCAAGTTCATAGGGTGCATGGATCACTAGCAAAACACATAGCAAAAATGCAGTTCATGTTAACAATCTTCCAGCTACAATATTTACCAAAAGTAGAGCATGGTAATGACAAGCTACACTAGTCCATATATACAACCAGATGCATGGATGGATAGAGCATAACCATATATTCAAAACACTCTTACTGAACTTCATCAAAATATGCATGGATCTACTTGTGTCAACAAGTGAACATAGCAACATAATATAAGAGGAAAGGACTTGGGAAAAGATATGAAGTGCCTGAAATTAGCAACACCATGTGGCCTACTTTGCATGCTTGTGCTAGTCACCACAGAGCTCCTAAAAATACAAGGCTTGCACCACTGTAAAGATGGCATGGAGATGTTCCTAAAACATGTAGACATGATGCTCAAAGGATGCACAAACAAAATGCAATGAAAATGACAAATCAGCAAGTTATGATGAATTCCAGCAGACAACATCATATAGCACTTTTGCAATGAATATTAAGGCATCAATATGGACAGTAACATGCATGCAAATGACACTAACATGAAGAGCATCATGAGACGAACATTTGATATATCATACGCGCAAATCGGAGCTCTATGCATGGAGATATGACATGTCAAAGAGGTGCACATGTGATAGGAATTTCGGGACTTAGAAGAAAATACACCCCGCGAGATCTAGGGTTTGACCCAGTGTGGACTACGAGGTTCGCCGGAGAAGGATGCGAGGAGGTCGGAGATGGATCCGGTGAGGCGGGGTGGCGCTGTGGTGTGGTGGAGCGGCGACCAGTGATGGTGGGGGGCGACGAGATGGCGGAAGGCGGCAGAGTAGAGGCGGCGGGCTCCGGCGCGGGCCGGCGATGTCGGATGGCGGGCGGCACGAGGCGCGGGTGCGGGCGACAGACGGCGGCGAGGGCGCGGGCTCGTGCGGGCCGGATC
>NC_041386.1:441227827-441230599 GCF_002162155.2 Triticum dicoccoides
TGTCTGGCGGCACGAGGTGGAAGGAGGCTAGGGTTTGCCGCAAATTTCGGGGGGGGGGGGAAGACATATATATATGTAGGGAGGCTAGGAGAGTCCAAATGAGGTGCAGTTTTCGCCCACACGATCGTGATCCAACAACGGAGAGCATGGAGCGGATTTAGATGGGCTACTGGGCTGTTTTGGAGGGGTGTTGGGCTGCAATGAGAGGGGCTTTTGCGGTTACCCGGTTAACCGTTGGGGTATCAAACGACCTCCAAATGGAATGAAATTTGACAGGCGGCCTACCGGTGATGTAGCAAGGCCACTTGACAAATCTTGGCCCATTTCGAGAACATTTTTCTCCCGCTCACAAAACGAGATCTGTGAGGTGCAACGTGGGCATGTGGGAGTGTCGAATTCCGAAACGGACAACAGGGAAAATGACCGGATGCATGAGACGAACACGAATGCAAATGAGATGCACATGATGACATGAGATGAAATGCATGACATGAACAAAATGCAAAAAGAAGACAAAAACCCAACCACAGAGGATATGACATATCACATAGCCAGAAATGGCAAGAGTTGGAGTTACAATTATGGAATGTTACATACGGGGCGTTATAGAGACATCATAGATCGCACCATATCTAATAAAGTACGGTTACGATGTTTGGACACACCATTACGCTGTGGTGTTCCAGGTGGTGTGAGTTGTGAGACTATTCCACATTGTTTCAAATGAAGACCAAACTCATAACTCAAATATTCACCTCCACGATCAGATCATAGAAACTTTATTTTCTTGTTACAATGATTTTCCACTTCACTCTGAAATTCTTTGAACTTTTCAAATGTTTCAGACTTATGTTTCATCAAGTAGATATACCCATATCTGCTCAAATCATCTGTGAAGGTCAAAAAATAACGATACCCGCCGCGAGCCTCAACACTCATCGGACCGCATTTATCAGTATGTATTATTTCCAACAAGTCAGTTGCTCGCTCCATTGTTCCGGAGAATGGAGTTTTAGTCATCTTGCCCAGGAGGCATGGTTTGCAAGTATCAAGTGATTCATAATCAAGTGATTCCAAAAGCCCATCAGAACGGAGTTTCTTCATGTGCTTTACACCAATATGTCCTAAATGGCAGTGCCACAAATAAGTTGCACTATCATTATTAAACTTGCATATTTTGGCTTCAATATTATGAATGTGTATCACTACTATCGAGATTCAAAAAAAATAGACCACTCAAAAAGGGTGCATGACCATAAAAGATATTACTCATATAAATAGAACAACCATTATTCTCTGATTTAAATGAATAACCGTCTTGCATTAAACAAGATCTAGATATAATGTTCATGCTCAAGTTGGCACCAAATAACAATTATTTAGGCCTAAAACTCATCCCGACAATAGATGTCGAGGCAGCGTGCCGACGGCGATCACATCGGCCTTGGAACCATTTCCCACATGCATCGTCACCTCGTCCTTAGCCAATCTTCGTTTAATCTATAGCCCTTGTTTCGAGTTGCAAATATGAGCAACAGAACCATTATCAAATACCCAGGCGCTACTACGAGTATTGGTAAGGTACACATCAATAACATGTATATCAAATATACCTTTCACTTTGCCATCCTTCTTATCCGCCAAATACTTGGGGCAGTTCCGCTTCTAGTGACCAGTCCCATTGCAGTAGAAGCACTCAGTCTCATGCTTAGTTCCAGACTTGGGTTTCTTCCCTTGATCAACAACTTGCTTGCTGTTCTTCTTAATGTTCCCCTTCTTCCATTTGCCATTTTTCTTGAAACTAGTGGTCTTGTTAACCATCAACACTTGATGCTCCTTCTTGATTTCTACCTCAGCAGCCTTTAGCATCGTTGTCGGTATCAAAACCGGCGGATCTCAGGTAGGGGGTCCCGAACTGTGCGTCTGGGATCGATGGTAACAGGAGACGGGGGACACGATGTTTACCCAGGTTCGGGCCCTCTCTATGGAGGTAATACCCTACATCCTGCTTGATTGATCTTGATGAATATGAGTGTTACAAGAGTTGATCTACCATGAGATCTTAATGGCTAAACCCTAGAGGCCTAGCATGTATTACTATGGTAATGAGTATCTATCCTTTCCAGATTAACCCCTCCAGTTCATATAGACACCGGGGGGAATCTAGGGTTACATAGAGTCGGTTACATAAGAAGGAATCTTCATAGTCGGTCGCCAAGATTGCCTTCCACGCCAAGGAGAGTCCAATCCGAACACGGGTACAGTATTCGGCCTTCATGTCTTCACAGCCCATCAGTCCGGCCCATGGATAACAGGCTGGACGCCCAAGGACCCCTTAGTCCAGAACTCCCTCGGTAGCCCCCGAACCAGTCTTCAATAGCGAGGTGTTCGGCGCACAAATTGTCTTCGGCATTGCAAGGCGGGTTCCTCCTTTAATGATCTCCAAGTGATGTATTCGGCCATCGGTTCAATGTCACTCCCCTCTGCTTCTGCGCGTTTAAATAACTTCGCCTCCCACGTGTCAGGCGAAGGTGGAAGGTCAGGGTATTTTTGCAGATAACACCCCGTCCATGCAAGGAAGAGCACCTATTAAAGAGATTGGATCCTAGATCCATTTGGCACCACGCAGAGGAAATCCCAGGAAACTGCTTAGGAGAAACCATTCCAGCATGGCTAGCGCCCCCAGCTCCTCCACCTGTTTCGGCCCAGAGAAAGGCCAGTGGGAGAGGTGTTCAGTGTCCCATAGTCAATTGACGAAGTTGCAGACGCAGG